>NC_044553.1:23318116-23566357 GCF_007565055.1 Rhinopithecus roxellana
GGCTTAACTCTAGGAATGCTCCCTGTTCTCCGTCTCTTTCATCTTTTTCTCACTTCCAGCCCCGGAGGCAGCACGGAAGCATCAGTGATGCTTTTTTTTTCCTCCTCCACTCCAGTCTGCTCCGCAGAACCCCATGTCCTCAGATAAAATGCCAACAAAAGTCTGAAGGCGGTTTGCAATGGAAATGGATTATTGAAGACACAAACACCTGTAGTAAATTTTACAGTTTGTATACTTCTGTGATGCTGTTGTTCTTGAAATTGACAAGAAAAATCAGGAAATGTACATAATTCCTGTGAGTTTCTAGGACAAATGAGTTTATGACTATAAAATATCTTGTAATCTAATCTACAGAACTGTAGGTAAATATAATTGGGCATTATTATTGTTGTTGTCATCTTTCTTGTTTTGTGAACAGTGATAATCCTAAGAAAATCAAAAGTTAGCTGTGTGCCAAGTTCAAGTTGAGAGGACAAGAGAAAGACAGCTGGGCAGCTGCAGTTCACTTTATGGTGGGCCCCAGGAAGCTGAGGCATCTGGTCACCCAGCTGCTGAGCGGCTGAGTTAGGAATCAGACTCCTAGCTTTTGTTCTAGAATCAAGACATGCCCCTTGAGGCTCAGCCATAAGAGCTTCGCTTTGACCCTCAGAGCCCTGCTCTTTGCTTGTATGGTTCACCTCTGTGGACATTCTCCCACTCTTGTTCTTATTGTTCCTTCCCTAGCACCTGCCCTGCCCTGATTGGTGAAGTTGCTGCCAGGGACCAGGAGGCCACTCTCCGAAGTGTTTATTATAAACAGGGGGAAAAAAGTGGGGAAGGAAAAGTGCCAGAGGAGTATCTCATATCTAGCTGCCCAAGGGAATCCACTGAACACCCATTACATATGCTGGCTAAGCTTCCATTGGTCTTTCCCCATTAGAACAATGATAGTCTCCAAGTATATATGGGTCACAGGTTGTGGAACACAGTGACAGTGGATAATGGTTTTTATGGGAAAATGCATTCTGAGATGGAAATCACCAATTTAGTAACAAACATTTAGGAATTAATGCTGTCCGCAAATTCAGGATCTTTCACTTATGCATCAGTTACAATTCCATAGCCAGAAATGATGACATCCCATTAAAGAAGAGCAAGAAGCAATGGGTAAAACACCCTGAAAACTACAATAATCTTTAATGCCAAGAGAGGAGCAGCAAACATTATAAGAACAACATACAGCAAACTTTGCCAAATAATGGGGAGTTACGCATGAAGCTTGCTTTGTGAGAAACAACAGATTCACTTAAAGACAACTCTTAGGGATATTTTCTTTGGCTTTGTCAAAAATTCTGGACTTTTCTACAACCATGTCCCAATAAATGTACCTCATTAAAACTATGAAACTAGCTGGAGACAGTGGCTCATGCCTGTAATCCCAGCACTTTGGGATGCTGAGGTGAGAGGATCCCATGAGCCTAGGAATTTAAGACCAGCCTGGGCAACATACAGAAACCCAATCTCTACCAAAAAAAAACAAAAACAAAAACAAAAAAACAAAAAACAAAAACAAAAACCAAAAAAAACACAAAAAAACATGAGACGTGTTGGCGCATGACAAGTGCCTATGGTTCCAGTTACTCAGGAGGAAAAAATATATATTTTTTAAACTACGTATTGAAATGATTTGTATTGCTTTATTATTATTATATAGTGATACATAATCAGTGAAGAAATAATTAAAACAATAAAATGATTAAAAAGAAAATAAAGGCCAGGTGCAGTGGCTCATGTGTGCAATCCAAGCACATTGGAAGGCCGAGATGGGAAGATCAATTGAGCATCAGAGTTTGAGACCAGCCTGGGCAACAAAGTGAGACCCTGTCTCAAAAAAAAAAAAAAAAAAAAAAAAAAATAGAAGAAAGAAAAAAAAAGAAAAAGAAAAATTAGCCAGGCACGGTATGGTGGCACACACTTGTAGACTCATAGTTCTCCCAACTACTGGGGAGGCTGAGGTGGGAGAATGGCTTGAGCCCGGCAGTTTGAGGATGCAGTGAGCTGTAGTCGTGTACTGAACTCCAGCCTGGGTGACAGAGTGAAACTCACTCTCCAAGGGGGAAAAAAAGACAAAAAAGACAAGAGAAGTAAATGAAATATGACCTAAATAAATTTAATGACCTCTTCTAACCTTTTAGAGATCATGTATAAACACACCACACATATGTTTTAATGAAATATTGAGTCATATTGAAATATGGTAGTATAGTCTGCTTTTTAACTTAAATATAGTACAGATCTCTTTCCATGTCATCTATGGTATAACAATTAAGTTGGATGTGTTTAGTATTTCATTTTATGGCTGACAATATTTTATTTCACTAATCCACATTTGACAATCAGATTATTATAATATTTTCACAACTTTATATTCTCATAATTCAATTGTTGTACTAAGGCATATTTATTTCTTTCGTATGTGAAATTTATCAGACACTTAAATTGTTTTAAGCAAGCTTTATGAGATTACTTTTCTAGATCTACTGGTTGTCTGTGGTTTCTAAGACCAAGTTGACTGTATTTCTAGACAAATCAGATAATGTGATTTCAGAACACCTGATTATTTCAGTCAATTGAAAGAAGCAACTGGTCAACCCAGTGCATAATATTATCTTTTTTTTTTCCTCATAAGTAAGAAGACACATAAAATTCTTAGGATAGTTTACAATCTCATACTGGTTTACATGAGACAGAAAGTGCTAACTGACAGAAGACCCAAGTTGACAGCCAGCTTTCATTTCTCAGATGCCATATGAAAAGAATCCCTTATATTAATTTTCTCAGTTAAGTCCTACAGTTCTCTATTAATTTCTCAATGAAATCCAGAGGACTAAATTAACTGACCCTTCAACTATCCCCGGTAACGAATCATTAGCTACAATGTTAATAGAGACAGAAGGAAATACGATGTTGCCTACAGTACATAAGAAATAAAAATTTGGTGAATGGCATTGAAAACAAAATTGTATTTCAGGACCTATTCTATTTTATAGCATCCTTCTTCAGCAAGAGCAAACTAATGGAACTGCATATTAGAACTACTGGTCAGTATTAATTTAGCTAAATTAGCATTGAAATATGCTAAAATGTTCACTCTTCAGCCATCTGGGCCATCATTTTCAAGATAGATTGATATGATAAAGAAATGGTGAATGGGGATTAGGAAAGGTGAAGTGAAAAAGTTATTATAATCCAAGATTGTGAATAAATGTTTATAGACGATCAGGACAGTTTTACATAGGCCTCATCTGATTAGATGTGAATCTATACATAGCACAGATCTGTTCATACTCACATGAAGGAAGAAGAAAAAGCTGGCATAGCACCAGATGTTTAATTTGTAGCCATCATTATTTTCACAATAACACCTGTTGAATCAGAGATACTGGCACCTGTTGATTTTACCTGTGCATCTATTTAGTGTTTTGTTCTTAAATGTGAACACAGTAGGGTAAGAGCCATGTTAAAGAATCATGATATATATAAATAATGGAAAGTTATCCCTCTAGAGGTTTCCAATAAATAAATAAATAAATAAAGCAACTTGAGGACCTCTGTGTTCTTAAATGTGAACACAATAGGGTAAGAGGTACATTAATAGATCATGATATATATATAAAATAACATATAAAATAATGAAAAATTGTCCCATGATATATATAAAATAATGAAAAGTTGCTCTAACAAATAAATACGACAACATGAGGACCTCAGAACAGCATTAGGATGAATGTTTTAAGAAGTTCTGATCAAACCAAGTAGCAGTGCCTGAGCACATTCTGACTTCTGGACCCTGGGATCTGTATCCAGCACGATGGATACTGAGCAGTACTTCTGGGTGTGATTTCTTGGCCATGTAGGCTATTGCAAAGAGAGAGTATTTCATTTAAAAAGGTCTCTGTGATGTTTTTGTATTTAAAGTGCAAAAATTTTAGGTAACTTATCTTGATTTTTGGCTTTGATAGGGGTTTGTGGGGGTTGTTCATTATTGAAATTTGTACTTAAGAATTTAGGACATTCTATTTATTATGTGTTTCCACAGCTAACAAGTTTATTATTCGAGATGATTACTCACAATACTTACAAAACAATAAAAATCAGAATACCATCAAACATAGGTTACTTTTGAATAAAGAACTTGGAAGTAATGAAGTTTCTATTTAAAAAATCATTTCCTGTACTTTCTGTTTCCTCATTAAAAGTATTAATATGAAACTTCAGATGAAAATGCTTTGGACCATCTCTGACTTAAGGAGAGATGCAAAGAAAGAAATTTTAGTTTTCAAATAGTTACTTCTTTCCCCTCTCAGGCACTATCGGAAACAGAAAATATAATGGCCATATAGTCTTTTGACAATCAAAAGTATTTTATCTGAGGTGGTGTGTAAAATACTTCTAAGTAATTATGAAAGCTTTCCTAGTTATAGGACAAGAAATGAAACCTGTTTCATCTCTCTTGAGATAATCAGCTTCACACTAAGAGGTTTTCTCCTTGCCTCCTCTTCCCTGTTTGCTTCCGATGCATCCCAGCAGCTTCAGCAAGCTTTGCAGCAGTGTTGTAGCAGAACCCCCTGGGACACTTACGAAAGCCCGGGTGGCTGGGTCCAGTCTCAGAATCTGAATTGGCAGGTTTGGGGTGGCCTGAGAATCTGCATTTCTAACTAGGGCTCAGGTGATACTGATGCTGCCAGTCCTGGGACCACACTTTGAGAACCACTGTTGTAAGGTCAGTTATATATATTTTTATTAAATGTTTTATTTCATTCAAAGCTATATGTAGCAACCTCATAGTTTTAAGATTAAGTTGATAGGGCAGAAAGAAGAAATGATGGTTTCTCATTTTGGTACCCATTTTACTAGTGAAGTTGCAAATCCCCAATCTATGTCACTCCTGATAAGTGATTTTATACAAATTGGGCCATTCCCTTGAGTGCTTCACTTGAAAAAATGTCATGTGTGACAATAAACCTTCATAAAGCATCAGAGGGAGGGGGTCTTGTTTAAGAAATTACAAGACAGATACATAGTAAGTACCTAATGATTTGCTGAATGAATATATAAAAGAATAAATTATATCCTTTCAAAAGTTTATATATTATAGTTACTTGCCATTTTGAGAAGAAAATTGCGAAGAAAATGATTTTATGCACATAATTCTCTCCCTTACCTATCATGTTATATCTTATTTTTATCTAAGATCTCCATGTGTCTTTTTGTCTTTAAGAAGCTTTGGAAGCAAGGAAGAGCAGAAATCACTCTCCCCATTGGATAGATGAAGAAAGGAGCCTCAGAGAAGAGATTCAGAGGTTCTCCTAAGGCCACTAAGTAATAAATGATGACATGAGAGTAAACCAAAGCCTTGCAGTGCCAGGGTTGGTGTGGTCCTCCCTGATGGGGGCCTTAACATGTGGGGCCAAGGACAACAAAGGAACAGCGTCTCCTTGCCATGGACCTCGCCAGTAACCAGAAGGACTCAACTGTCAGGGCTGCAAGAACTTCTCAAGGACCCAGCTCTCTGCTGGAGCGGCAATCAAGAAATTGAAACAACTGTGAAGCCCCACCTCACTGAAGAACCGGCACACCTGTCGACCACTGTCTTTCCACATGCAGATCCAGGAAGAAAATCAAAGCAAGGAGTAGGGAGAGACTGTCCTAGGAGAGGCTGTTCTAGGACTGTGCTGCTCCCCTGGGTGCGCAGCCTCTATGTCTTCCTTCCTCCTTGTGTTACCACCTTCCCTGCCCATGAACTGAAGGCTATCTCCTCCCTCTCCCTCTCTGCATCTTAAAGCTGAGCCCACTAACATAAAGCCTGGACAATTTGATCTGCAGTGAACTCTTGAGGACAGAGTCTGGCCTGCCTCATTAGAATCCACATGTTATTGAGCCTTACCCACTGGTGCAGGTCCTGGCACACAGAAGGCAACTTAATACATACTTGTAGAATGAATGAATATTGTCCAGAAGACACACTAAGTCAAGGGTTGTTTGACATCTAATGTTCAAAAACTATTTTGAGCACCTACCATTTAGTGGGTACTATCCTATTTATTTAGGATATGCTGGTGAAGGAAATGGATTCATTACCTGCCCTTGATACGGGGATACAGACAAGTAGTTGTTATGCATGTGATGGTATGAAATCCAACAGATGAAAAGTTCTTACCACCTCCAGGCTCTGTCTTGCACAGAAGCACAGCCTATGCTAGAGCCTTCATGTCCAGCTGACTTTGCACTCTGGACTTTTCAATGTCTAGTTTGAGCTAAGATTTGGCTGCCTTTCCCCACTTCCTGCCCCATGTAGCCCTCTCCCTGGCCTCTTTGGGCCCTGTATATGGAGTATTCCTGCCTCTTGGCATAATTCCAGTCCTATGTAGTGACACCTGCATTGGTGAGTGGCTGTAGCAACTGTCTAGGCCTGTCTAGAAATTAAAGCTATAACTCTAAACTTTGAAAGTCAGGGAAGCAGCAGCAGCCCTTCCCTTTCAGGCACCTACCAGCCATCCTGCTGGAGATACCTGGATTTGCATCTTCCCTGCAATCTTCTGGATGGGATAGAAGCTATGACTGATACTGAGCCATCTAAGGCATCAGTCCCCAACCTTTTTGACACCAGAGACTGGTTTCATGGAAGACAAGTTTTCCACGGACTTGGGGTGAGGGAGTTGTCTCAGGATGATTCAAGCACATTACATTTATTGTGCACTTTATTCTATTATTGTTACACTGTAATACAGAATGAAATACTTATAGAACTCACCATAATGTAGAATCAGTGAATCAGTGGGAGCCCTGAGCTTGTTCTCTTGTGACCAGACGGTCCCATCTGGGGGTGATGGGAGACAGTGACAGATCATCAGGCATTAGATTCTCATGAGGCGCAAACAAACTAGATCTCTCACATGCACAATTTTCAATAGAGTTCATGTTCCTATGAGAATCTAATGCTGCTGCTGATGTGACAGGAGGTGAAACTCAGGCAGTAATGTGAGCAATGGGGAGCAGCTGTAAATACAGATGACGCTTCACTCACTCACTTACCACTCACCTCCTGCTGTGCAGCCCAGTTTGTAACAGGCCACAGCCATGGACTAACTAAAATTGTCCCTAAGTGGAGGTGAGGGTTTCAAAGGCCAATACAATGTGTTGAATGCAGAAGCACTGCAGGGTCTGGATGCTCAAATAATTGTTCTTTTTCTCAATTTTGGAAAGAAAGTTGTCAATCTAAAAAGAGTGGTGTTGAAGAACCTGCTAATTAGATTAGCCATGCTTGGCTAAATGGGAATGTTATAGTACTTTTTTTTTTTTTCCTTGAGTAAAATCATACTTTGGAAGTGGCTGAGTTGCAGAAACATCTGGGGGCGCTTTATGGCGTTAATAAGAAGTTTGGCCCTTGATGCAAGGTTAATTTATTTGGGATGAAACTGTAGCTAGTTCAACTTCCTATCATGCTCTCCAGAAAACCCCATGGCCTGGAATCCTCCAGGCAAAGCTCATTTACATTTTTTATCTCCCTATAGTCAATTCTGAAATTCCAGTGGTCATGTTCAGACATAACTTACTAGAAGAGTCATTTCATTCAGAAACGTCTTAATTTTAAATGACATCTTGAGTCTCCAAATCTGTGCTATGGAGACTTCTTTATTTTGACGTGCTTATTCTGGTTGAGTACACTTAGTGTTTAAAAATGCAATTCGAAAGTTTAAAACTATGTTTTTTTTCTTTTTCCATTGAGTCCCTCTGTCTGGACAAGGAGGACTCCTTTTAATAACCTTTCTGGTGCTGCAGACATTCAATTTCTACTTATAGTGTTTGTGGATGGCAATGAAAAATGTATTTCCTGCTGAGCCTGAACTGGAAATAAAATTTTTGAGAACTTTGGGAAAAACTGGCAAAGATTCCACCAAGGTGCACATCCAAGGGGGCTGAAAGAGTTGCAAATATCTCCCTGGGATGGGAGTGAGTTGCATGGTAGGAGGAGCTCCACTTGGGGAGCTGATGGACCTATGTTTAGAGTCCCACTCCACCACTAATTCATTGTGTGATTAGCCTCTCCATAAAAAAGGGGAGATTATATGGGGTTCCTGCTTGTTGAGTCTGTGAAGGGCTTAGCACAGAGCCTGGCCCATCACAAAGACTGGATAAATGGAAATGCTTATTGTTACCATTCTCTGTAGGCAAACTCCAGGACAGATTTGACCTGATTCACCTGGGGTTATTCTAATTTCTGTGCTGAGGTGCCCCGTAGAACTCGTGGTTGAAGTAAGTGCTTACACTATACTGACTGGCTCACAGTGCTAGGTCACTGGGTGAAATGCACTTGGAAAATCAAGTGCTCCCTAGTATTCTAAATAGTGGGGGGAGGTTTGGGAAGGAACTAACTAGAAAATGAGATCTCACAAGTAACAAAATACCCCAGAGAAGTAAAGGCTAGATCTAAAATCAAAGATACGTTCTTTCATTCAGTAAATATTTAATTACTTAACATGTGCTGAACCCTGTGGGGGATATGTAGATAGTAGATTCAAAAGCGACCATCTTTACTAACATATTCTTTCCTTATCTGCAACTGAGCTCAGTTAATTTAGAATCCCCCATTTCTTTTCAGTGGCTAGAACGTGGGTATGATGGTCAATTTTTGAAACTCATTTAATATTGTTCTAGAGCTAACTCAGCTACATCTGCTGTATTCGGGCATGTCTAATTCACTGTCTGTGTGCAGGGGATGCCTTGGGCACATTGTCCAGATGCATGGGACTGGATACCACAGAAGTCTTGCTTCACCTAATCTTTGAGTGAAAATGTTGGTCCTTATTGCATGTGGTGCAGAAGTGTCTCTGGGGTAAAGAATTCTCCTTCCAGCACTGTTAATGCACAGTTAGACACTGGCCCTGAGGTCTGGCTGTGAGCTTATTCAATCCCCAACTTGGAAACTCAAAGCATCATCTTGAACTTGGTATGTAGGAAATATTCGTTGTTGCTAATAAATGTGGAGAACACTACAATGGATTTGAGATGTCCATGAGATATTTAGGTGTGCATGCCTGACAGCCTTATATAATGTGAGCCTGTAGCTCTGGAGAAAAGCTAGAGATGAAAGATGAACAGGTGGGAAGTCATCTGTTTAGTGGTAGTACCTAAAGCCACGAGACTAGGAGAGATCACCAGTGGAGTGTCAGGTGGCTAGCAGATGGTGTGATGACCGGCCAGACTCCACAGTAGAAACTTAGCTCTCATCTGTAGGGTCACCCCTCCCCTTAATCTGCAATTCTATCTCCTCTCAAGGAGGAATGGGAGCAGTCTTCTGTGTACTGCCTTTTTGCCTCCTCTTGTTCTTGGTGAAGTAGTTTGCTGGAGTTCCAGTAATTAATTCCCATTCTTGTCTACTCTTGCCTGAGATTCTTCTCCATATGGAGTGGCAGGTGACTGGGGAAGTGCTCAGTAGTGCCCTGGGAACTTGAGTGACCACACGACATAGTATCTTTGGTGCCTGAGAGCACATACTAGTCTAGTATCTAAATGAGACTTTGGAGTCAGATATAGATGAACAATTCAGCTTCAATATCCAAGTCTATACAAGACAAGATGGTGTAAACCCAAGGGGGCCAAGAACTGTGGAACCTGTAGATGAAAGGTTGAGCTCAGGGGAGGGGGGAGCTCCTTGGAGATGGTTCTTCATGTACATTCTTTGTCTGATTGCTTGGATTCACCCTGAGACAGGATTCACCCTGAGACAGATGTTCTTGCTGAAATTCTAGCCTAATTCTCAACTCAATCCCCTACTTTTCTGACTTCCCCACCATATCTCAGTTTCCTCCAGAGATTATGATTGTAAAACTCTGGTCCCCATGGTGATTTTCTGCCCTTTAGTTTCCAGACCTTCCTGGAGATTACTGCCTGCCAATTTAGGCTTTGACCTTGGTCTGTGCTCCCCGCTCATGGACCCTGCTTAGTTTCATCTGTTGCATTTCCATTGTCAAGGCCTCACCCAGGCCTAGTCTCTGTTTCTGGGACATCCTCTGGAATGGCAATCCTGGCACTGTGAGTGTATCACATCTTCTGGTGCTTGCTGTGTGAATTTAAATTCCATCTTCCACTTCGTATTTGGAGGTCCCTGTCAGCCAAGGACCCTTATCTTTGTTGAGAACTGCTGTGTGTGTGCTTAATGTCTCAAATGCCTGCAAAGTAGAATTGTAGTTCTTATTTTATAGGCTACAAAAGAAGGCTCAGAGAGGTTCAGGAGCTTGCACAAAGTCACAGAACAGGAAGTGGTGGGTGCTAGGATTAACTGTCAGATTGGTTTGGTTCCAAAGCCCATTCTCTTTCCATAACTATGGGTGGCTTTCAAGGAGGTATGAGGAAGTAAGAAAGGTAAGAAAGACAGTGGTCAGGAAGAGTAGACCAGGAGTCTAAGATCTTTACAGTGACACAGTTTGTGAGTAACTAACTTCAGAGAGGTGGGCTTGTTAATAAACAGAGTGGAGAAAAAGGAGAAAAGGGAGTCGAGGGACTCCCTTTTGTCAGTGTGAAGCTTATCATAATTAACAAACTCTGCTCTTCCAGATTTAAAATCAAGATGAAATTAACATTTCCCTTAGAAATGGGTGCTGTGGGCCAGGTGTGGTGGCTCACGCCTGTAATCCCAGCACTTTGGGAGGCTGAGGTGGGCAGATCACCAGGTCAGGAGCTCAATACCATACTAGCCAACATGGTGAAACCCCATCTCTACTAAAAGTACAAAAATTAGCTTGGTGTGGTGGTGCGTGCCTATAATCCCAGCTACTTGGGAGGGTGAGGGATGAGAATCACTTCAACCCAGGAGGTGGAGGTTGCAGTGAGCCAAGATGGTGCCACTGCACTCCAACCTGGTGACAGAACAAGACTGTCAAAAAAAAAAAAAGAAAGGAAGAAAGGAAGGAAGGAAGGGAGGAAGGAAAGAAGGAAGGAAAGAAAGAAAGAAATGGATGCTGTGCTGGAATGATGAATATTAAATTCACTTGACTTGGGGACAGAATCTTGTTACTTCTGGGTCCTGGAGGCACACATGCTATGCATATTTGTAACAGATTCACACACATGATTGGGCCAGTAATCTTGACCACAACGTCCAGGAAGTATGAACTTAACAATCTGTGAGAAAAGCACAAATGTTGCTTCTCTGGTTAGCTATGAATAAAAATGGCTCCACTTTACTAGAAGTTCCTGATGTAACACATCTTAATCCAAAATACGGCTCCCCCCTACCCCCAGTATATAGAGAATAGCTAACATTCTTCCTTTTCCTCTTAGAAGGCGGATTAGTACCACCTGTCTCAGCTAACGTTCATGGGATTCAGCAGGAAAAACAGTATTATGAGGGGGAAGCTCCTTTGAATGCAGTATTTTAGGATTATTCCTTTGGTTGCTAAACTGCTACCTTTGTATTCAAAGGTGATGAGACATTTTCTGGCTGAGAGACAGAGACATCTCAGAAAGGTGTCAAGTTAAAAGAGGGCTGATGAAAAGATTTGAGCCACAGCCATAGGAGGAGGGTAAGCGATTGATTGCAGGCATTGCTTACATTTTCTTCCCACTGCTACAGTTGAGGGAAGGATTGTGGTCATTACCTTGCTGCCCCACCCCACCCATTCTTCTGTGGAAGGTATTACCATGGGCCTTCCTTCCAACTGGATCATTGCCATCCACCCAGGCTGCTCAATGATTTTCTCTGATTAGGGAAAAGGTGGAAGTTACAGTTCCTCAAGGTTCAAAGAGCTGTCTCCTTTGAACTAGGAGTCTCCTTTGAGCTGGAGTCCTGCAACTCGCTCTTGGCTTTGGCATTCAACAGGGATAGTATCATGGGCTGGGCATTAAACATTTTGTTGTCTGCATTCCGCCCCCCGCCCCCCCGCCTTTTTTTTAAATGAAGGTAATTTAATTCTCTTGCAGGAGAGTTGGGAAGATTAATGAGTCAATGTTTGGTGAAGTGCTTTGAGATTCTCAGATGAAAGGTGCTACATAATAATTACAATAACACTTTGTTCTTACATAGTGCCTTTCTTCTAGGGAGCTCAAACTGCTTTATAAAATTATTTCATTAATCCTCGCAGCATCCCTCTATGGCAGGTAGTAATTATATCCCCCCCCCCATTCTCATATCAGCAATCTGGGGCACAGAGAGGCAAATTGACCAGGCCAAGGTTACACAGTAGGTAACTGATAAAACCATCAGTTGAATGCAGATCTGATTCATTCATTTGTTTGTACCCTCATCCACCAATATTTACCCATGATTATATGTCTGACACTTGAGCTATTGGATAGAAGAGGATGTGATGCAAAGTTAAATGAAATACATTCTCTTTGAAGAGATTGAGTTAGTCCAGTTGAACAAGTGCGTAAATCATTATAGTAAAATATAGCAATCATATTATACAACGGATTAATAGAAACAAACATGCATCTAAAGTAGGCAAAGAGAAACAAGAAATCTTAGTTTTACTAAAGAGATGTCATATGAGTGAGCTTTCTCTTGAGCGATGAGTTCACAAATAGAGAAAAAGAAGTTGAAGAAACATGCCACCAATAAGAGAAGGAAGGACCATGATAAATTCAGGGAGTGAGATCCACTGGGCATAGTGGGAGCAAAGGGTTTTTTTAGACAGGGGAGTAGGCTAAGAAATTTGAACTTTATGCACAAGACGATTGAGAAGCACTGGAACTTGTTCAAGTAGAAGGAATGAGGTCAGCTTCATATTTAGAACATTAGCTCTGGTAGCTGAATAGTAACAGGTTTGGATGTGGAAGAGACACGAGCCCAGAAACCAGGAAGACAGGTCTCTGACTCAAAGTCCAGACCAGTGATTTTTCTCAACAGTTTTAGGAGCTGGAGCTCCAGTGTTGTTTCGAAATTCTGCATGTGGCACTTCATGAAAACAGTGACAACAATGGTCTTTCATGGATAGTCCATTTTCTCAATTCAAGAAGCATAAAAATTGAAAAAAATTATCTATAATTCAGCTTTTCAGTGATGGTACAGTGAGCAATTGTCATTCTTCTGCCCTGAAATCCATCAGGCAAAATGGTTGAGTCTACATCAATTACCTATTATAATAGAAAGTAGCCTTTGTTATACTATTTGTTAAGTATCTCTCCACATTAGATACGTGAGAATGATCTTCAATGCAAAAGTACTCATTTTTATTTCACGTGATAAACTAGTCTGTGATTAGACATATTTATGTTTATTTTTTGCCCATTATTGTTACTATGGAGTCAATTTTAAGAATGATTTCTTGATCACTTGTATTTTTTTTTTTCTTGTCAAAATCCCTATTAAGTGTCTGACAGAGAAAATATTCAAATCACTTTGCCTATATTAGAGGTTCTCAAAATGTTTCTCAGGTATGGATGGCTGCAAGCTAACAGGCTACCTGTTGAAGATGTAGGTGCACTTGGTCCTCAGAATGACAGATACTCAGTACTAGATCTCTTTATCTTCATTATTCATGGATAATAATGAGCTGGGAAAAGTCACGAAATTTTATGAAATAAATCCTGACACATGACTGGTTAAGCTATTCTGCACCTTGTGGACATACAGTAAATGCTTCTTGACTACCTGGCAATAAACTCATTTAGCCCCCCCTTTTTTTTTTTTTGTAACAGTTGCTTTATAAAGAGTACATTATCTTTGTCATTGAGTTTGCTGAGTGAATCACTTAGGTTAGGCAAGGTTGTGCTACAGTAATAAACATCCCTCAGTATCACTGACTTTAACAAGAAAGGTCCAGTTCTAGCTCATGCATTGTAGATCTGAATGTCTCTCCAACATGCTATCTTCTAGGTGATTGATCTGAAATTCACCTTCCTGTCAATATGCACGTTAGTGATTGCCAAAGCAGTAAAAGAAGGAATTCAAACAATGGCAGTTAAAAGCTTCTAAGAAGTTCCACTCTTCATTTCTACACACATTTCATCAACCAAGGCAAGTCACTTTTTTATTATTATTATTTTTTAATTGAGTCTCACTCTGTCATGCAGGCTGGAGAGCAGTGGTGTGATCTCAGCTCACGGCAACCTCCCCCTCCTCAGTTCAAGTGATTCTCCTGCCTCAGCCTCCCAAGTAGCTGGGACCACAGTTTGTGTGCCACCATGCCCGGCTGATTTTTTTGTATTTTTAGTAGAAATTGGTTTCCACCGTGTTGGCCAGGCTGGTCTTGAACTCTTGACCTCAGGTGATCTGCCCACCTCAGCCTTCCAAAGTGCTGGGATTACAGGGGTGAGCCACTGTGCCCAGTTGCAAGTGACAAGGAATTACAATCCTCTCATGTGCCCTCAAGAGGGGAACAATATATTTGTCACAAGTTTTTTCTGCTGCTCTTTGAAAGTTACTATTTTGTTCTTTGAAAAACATCACATATTCATTTACAAAACTTGTATTTTAATATTTGAAAATCAAGTAATTTATTCTTGATGGCATAACTGGAAGAAGTACTGGTATCATTAATCCTAATGCTTCAATATAGCCTACAATAGGAAGCTGTTTATTGGTTAGTATCTCTCACCTAATAGCAAGCTTTTTAATAGTGAGAAAGGGTAGGAAATAGGACTGATATTTTTTTCTGCATTCCCACCACCTAGAAGAAGGGCTGACAGAGAGCAGGCACTAAACATTTTCCCATATATTGTGGCATTAGCAATTTTTACTTCATATACATTTGGAAGAAGATATAGACAGGTAAGCTGAATTGACTTTCCTCTAAGGAGAAAAAATCCTATTTTGTCACAGGAGGAAATATTTCAAAATAATTTCTATAGTTGGACTTCTAATGTGTTTTCTAATTATACCTTAAGAAAAGCTAAAGTATCTAAGAAAACACAATAACTTTTGGAAATTTTTCTAATTTTGGAAAGAGTTTTGCTTGGAGTAGAGTGAAGTTCACTGTGCCTGACATGGTGGGGAGATTACATGGAAATCCTACCTTGTAAATGAACTCAGGTAATCAAGTAAAGGAAATGCTAGACTTCCTATGAAGAAGTGTGTTCTAACTCAGTTTCTTAGGGATCATCAATAGAGCTGTTTTTCAGTATATACTCAGGCATCTTAAGTTCATAAAAAAGCTCTACTATAGGCTGGGGGCAGTGGCTCACACCTGTAATCCCAGCACTTTGGGAGGCCAAGGCGGGCAGATCACGAGGTCGGGAATTCGAGACTAACCTGGCCAACACAGCGAAACCCCATCTCTACTAAAAATGAAAAAAAAAAAAAAAAAAAAAAAATTGGCCGGGCATGGTGGCACAACTGAGGCACGAGAATTGTTTGAACCTGGGAGGTGGAGGTTGTGATAAGCTGAGACTGTGCCACTGCATTCCAGCCTGGGCAATAGAGAGAGACTCCGCCTCAAACAAACAAAAAAAAAGTATCTATACTGTAAGAAAATTCTTTAGCTTTAGCCCACTTGTCTTCTCCTTGAATTTTATTTGCATATTTCAATTCCTTCTAGTATACTTAAAATACTTCTTCCTCATTGGCAAAAGCATGCTTTGAAGGTTTCCAGCATGTTCATCCCTATTAGTTGCTATCCTTACTTGGGGTCTGTAATCTTTCCTTTGTGCCCTTTGTGTGCCATAACCTTCTGGTCACTCACTGGTATATTCAAATCATTCTGACACAGAGCGCATTAACCCCACAGTTGTGTGGTGTTGGTTTGAGATTCTTTGTGTAAAGCATGAATAAAGTTGATTTTTCCATTACTTTAGAACATCAATATCATAGATTCATTGGATCTACTTGTATCTGCATTTTAGATGGTCTGCTACTAAAGTCTTACTGTTTAAAAGGAGCTGCTGTTGGCTGGGTGCGGTGGCTCATGCCTGTAATCCCATCACTTTGGGAGACTGAGGTGGGTGGATCACGAGGTCAGGAGTTTGAGACCAGCCTGGCCAACATGGTGAATCCCCATCTCTACTAAAAATATAAAAATTAGCTGGGTGTGGTGGCAGGTGCCTGTAATCCCAGCTACTCGGAAAGCTGAGGCAGGAGAATCATTTGAACCCGGGAGATGGAGGTTGCAGTAGACCAACATCATACCATTGCACTCCAGCCTGGGTGACAGAGCAAGACTCTGTCAAAAAAAAAAAAAAAAAAAAAAAAGATGGCTTTTCTTCCACTGACTCCATCCTTCATTCTGATAATACTTTAAATTAGGAACGAATAGATTATTTGCAACTAGAGGCTGGTTTTTTTTTTTTTTCTTAAAAAAAAATTTCCTTGTCCTATTATTTCTTTGTCCTTACTGGTGGTTACACCAGCTTCCAGTTTAATATCATTTGCACATTTCATTAATATGTGGCTTACTCCCTCTTCGAGATCCTTAAAAAAAAAAAAGGAGCTACTGTTGTGGGTTCCATGGGTAGGTCAACAGGTTTCTTCTTGGTCTATCTCGGGCTTTAGGGAATTTGCATTCTTTACTTTTTCTCCTGGGCCCTAAAAGGAGGTAAGGGTCATGGCAGGAATTAGAAGACAAGTGAAAGCCACCTTTTATTAAGTAGGCATTAAAGATAGAGGGGTGAAATCAAAGATTCCAGGGATGCTATGCTTATACACCAGGTCTGCCATTCCAGCTCCGTGCTTTGTGTATGTCATAGCATATAGTTCAACGAAGACTTGTCCTTTGAAGAACTCAAAGGGTAAAAGGCAGGAGCTCTAAAATGCAAGGTGTTTACTTCTTTAAAGTTTATTGTCAATATGCCTGAATATCTAAGGGATGGCCAAGAGTGTTGGCATGGGAGTAGAAGTGGAGGTGGGAAGACAGAATGGTTTCAAGAAGTTATAGGCAGTCAGGGGACTACTACTTGAATCTCAGAAGGTTGTCAGATGTTGCCTTAAGGGCATTTTATTTTAGTTATAGGTTTGGCAGAGTCATTTCAGAGTTGTTTCAACTTTTCTGGGAGCGTGAGGAATAGGGAGACATGGGGAAATAGAAAAAGCTAAGGAGTCAGGGCTTCACTGTTTTTTGTTTTTATTTTTTAAAAAGACACATTTTTCTCTTTTTCCAAATTAATGTCTATTTGAAAACTTTGGCTTCTGGGTGGAGCCCTCTGGGTCTTGTCTAATGAGCATCCATGTATTTGAAGTGGTATCAGCATGCACACAACTTATACTCTGCCTTTTGTTTTACTGCATGTTAGTTCACATATTCTGCATGCCAATATTCTTTAGTACTAGTCATTTTTAATAGCTGTCTGTGTTGTGCCTAGTTAAGCTACTACATTTGAGTTGGCCTGTCCCTAAATTTTTTACAGTTGGTGATCTTTCTGATTTTAAAGATTGTGTAAACTTACATAATGTAAAGTGTTTGCATTGGTGTCTAAATCAGATGCTGGCTAAGGGTTGCCCTCTTTTCTTTCCTTTTGGTTCCCAACTGGATGCAGCCCCCAAACTTTGAGATTTCTGACTCCCAGTGCTCATCTCCAAAACTATCAATCCCAAGAAGGTGATTTTCATATAATAATTTTCTGCTCATAGTTTTAACCTCTTTTGGTGCATTTCTATTATTTCTTTGTCCTTACTGGTGGTTACACCAGCTCCCAGTTTAATATCATTTGCACATTTCATTAATATGTGGCTTACTCCCTCTTCGAGATCCTTAATAAAGATGTTAAATTAGATTGTATCTGACATTGACCCCTGGGGCACTGCAATACTTTAACGATATCCCGTTTTCCTGTCTGCAGTCTATAGAGTTCTTGCAGAATGCGTGAGGAGCAGCTTCAACCTGGGATAAATCTTCAATTTTAATTCCAAAGCAGAAGTCAAGTCATGTGGTTTGGGATAACTTGACATTGCCAGAACATACTTGTAGTTGCTAGGAAGTCATATTTTAGCAATTAAGTACAGGTTTGCCAGAATTCTATGTCAGATTGCCAATCTTCTGACAATCACGAGATAGTCACTCTGTCCTGCTTACTGCATTTCAGTCAAACTGAGAAGGGTCTTGTTTAAAAAAAAAAAAAAAACGAAACTAGGATTTTTAATTTCAAAGCTTTCAATTACCTTTCACCAGGTTTTAAACAGCAAGCTTCTTCTGTGTTTCAAAGCAGATTTGTTAAAGGAACGGTTATACCAACTCACCAATGTAGGCACAGTTCAGGGACGCATACCAAGTGACCCACTGAGAGTCCAGACATGAAAGCCACTTTCAAATTTCAAGAATTTACAGCAAGTTCTTCTTTCAAATTGGAAACATTTAGTTTTTTTCTAAATAGCAAAGATAAAATACCCTATGATATTTTTGGCACAGAATTTAACTCTCTCATCATATTTGGTTAAATCAGAGAAATCTATATATTTATATCAGATACAAAAGTTTTTCAAGTAAACTGTAGAATAATATCTTAAAAATTAGGTTGCATTATCAAGTAAACTGCAATGTCTATGAAACGCAACGGACTATGGTTAAATGAAATATGTTCTTTAATCATATACCTGTAAAGTCTTCTACGTCCCTCCAAATTATCAACTATCTTAAACGTCACATGTTAGACATTCTCATCAATTTCTCTTGTTCTACCTTAAAGTAAACTTCCTTAGCTTTGCAAAGATTTTGATCTTCTCTTGGGCGTACATGGTAAAACAATTCCTTAGATTTTAACAGAAAGGGAATGATTAAAAGGACACACATAACCAGAACTTGAAACTGGCCCAGTAAATACAATTTTTTTTTCATTTTGGAACTGTAAACATGACTAAAAGTGAATTTTGGCATCAATCACAGAAGATTGTGTACATTCTACAAGGTGATGGAGGAAACACACGCATGTGGGTGTCCTCCCTTCCAAAGGGTTTTTTCACATGTGTATGATTCATTGTGTCTTGGAAAATACAGTTTCACTCAACTGGTTAATTGCATTTGGGAACCTGAATTCTGAAGCATCCCAGTGAAATCTCAATGTCACCTCTACTCTCTCATTGCTCTACCCCACCCCATGAAGAATGACTGACCCCACTCACTTTAAGAAGTAAACAATGATTTAGGCAGTTCAGCCCAGAAACTAAAACAGATTAATCTCTGTGTGTAACAAAATATTTAAATTAGTGGCGTTTGATTGGGTTGAGATTTGGTGGTAGAATTTAGATAGTTCTCTCAATTCCTGACTTCTATTTTGGGTGAACACTAGGATATCAGAACATTATGTTATATTCTCCTGACCTCAAGGATCTAACAGTTAAACTGGCAATATAAGGGTTGTGTAAGGAGTTAGAATCAGATGAGATGATCCACAGTTTGATGTAAAAGCAAAACAGAGAAGGAGGCAATCAGTGTGAGAGGAGTTACTGTTTCCAAGGCCTGGACTTCGGCGCTTGAGTCTCCTCCTCTTACACCCTTTTGCTGCTTCCAAATCTGTTTGTTTGTCTAGAGTCTTTTCCCTTGAGATCTGTGTTCTTTTATGCAACTGTCTACTAAACAACGCCACCTAAAAACCCAGGAAACCCACAGGGCCAACCTGGTGGTGGGTCTTTCTGTTTTACTCTGTGCTGTGCTTAACACACTTCCTAGAGTAATCCAGCTTCAGCGTGGTATACTCAAACCAGTCATCCTGCAAATGTAGCTGTAGATGTTCTGGCTTCCGTATGCTGCTGAATCTTTAGCCAATTAATTTTGTTAAGCAGTTTTGATTAAGCTTGTAATACAAGGTGCACATTGACAGCTGTTCTAGAACCACTCCAGGCATCATCATGCTCCGTTGATCTTGTCACGTCATTCCTCCTCGCAAAAATGAGATGTTCCTGCTGTAACTTCTTCATTCTTCCTTCTCTGCAAGAGCAAATGCCAGGCCCAAATGTTTCCTTCTTGTTTCTAGAGGTGGACAAACACTTTGTACACCAAGTCCTGGGGAGACAATGCCTAGATCTAACCTCTTACCCAGCATATGGGTCAGAGAATGGGAAGAACCAAAGTGAGAGCATCGGAGAGAGGCCTTCCTCTACTTTCCTATAAAGCATGGCTGACTTTCTTCCTTCAAGTGGTGTTTGCTCACTTGTCATAACTGAGCAGAGTATCATAAGCCATATTTTTCTCAGATCTCCTGTTTATACTACTTCAGTGCTAGAAAAGGTACTTGTAGTTAGGGTTTGGTATATAATAAGTTATTTTATGTGGGAGTATAATGTGGTTCTAATAATCTATTTAGACTGCTTTTTAGAATGGATAGTGTTGCTACTATTTAAATGTTATTCTAGTCCTTGAGCCGAAATGCTTATTAAAATATGCGAAAATAACTTATCCAGAGAATTCCTTAGACAACCAATAGGCACCCATTGAAGAGAAAAACATGGTTAAATTACTATTCTCTTAAGTTTTTTGGTTCACAACGTACCTAAATAACATCTTCCAGCTTGGAATTAGAATGAAATGCAAAGCATGGCATTGGTTTTGAATGCGTGCTGCAGTGGACAGAGATCCATGATAGAAATAGAACAGAATTTTGCACACACACATGAATGCACCCCATGCACGTGGGCGTGTGGATGTATCAACCACTCTCCTGCACATCTCACCTTTGGCAAGGAACTGAATCTCGGCATCTTAGTTTCTACACTTGTTCAATGGGCTTTATTGCACTTAATTTGTCTACCTCATAGAATTTCTTTGTTGATCATCTATAAAAAATGCAAGTCAGGCCGGGCGTGGTGGCTCACACCTGTAATCCCAGCACTTTGGGAAGCCAAAGAGGGCGGATCACCTGAGGTCGGGAGTTTGAGACCAGCCTGACCAACATGGAGAAACCCTGTCTTTAAAAAAAAAATTAACCAGGCTTGGTGGTGCATGCCTGTAATCCCAGCTACTCAGGAGGCTGAGGCAGGAGAATCGCTTGAACCTAGGAGGTGGAGGTTGCAGTGAACCGAGATCGTGCCAATGCACTCCAGCCTGGGCAACAAGAGTGAAACTGTCTCAAAAAAAAAAAAAAAAAAAAAAAAAAAGGCAAGTCAGGTTGTGTCCCTCTCTTTTGTTGAAGCTTTCCCTGAATTTTTTTTGTGGCTTTCTGTGAGTCTTTGAACAAACAAGCGTATCCTTACGATGACTTCAGGGCAGCGCATGATCCGGCCCTTTTTCTCTCACTAGCCTCCTCCTTAATAACTCCTCTTGGTAATGACTTCTTTTTAGCCCCCACTGGCTTTCTTTTAAAACCTTGAATTCACCTTAGCATACCTTTCTAAGACAGGCCGTCTGACATCATGATATCTGGAGCTAGGTTCCCGTCCTCTGTCGTGCTGGGTCCGCACCCCTATCATTCTGCACTAGGTCTGGTCTTGCCTGACATATGCTTGAAGAGCCCCTGAATGCCTCCTTCACCAGACTCATCTCAGTTGTGAGCAATTTAATTCTTTATCTGATTAGATGATATTAAATTAAGACTGATCTTTTCTCCAGACTCTCATCCCCATCAGGGCAGGGCTGAGCTCTGACTTGTTGACACAGCCTTCCAGAACCTAGTAGACTACCAGACATGGAACATTTCCTAGGTGAAAGAAGGAAGAGAATAAGATGATGCCGGTGATACCCGGTGTAAAACGGCGAACACCACTTACACTTAAAATATTAATTTCATTTATTTTATTTGAGCTGATCAATCACAGAATCAAACATATATATGCCATTTTTGTAAACATTTTTACAAGTAGAGATTAACCCATGGGCCAGCAGGAAGATTCTCTCAGGCAAGAAGTTAAGGAATTGTAGCACAATTCTCCATGGTTTTGGAATATGATGTCTTTTTAACATAAGTGCCTCAGTGTTCTATTTCCAAGGAAGCTCATCAATCGTAAGTGCCAGAAATGAAAGATTTATTAATAAAAAAGAAATTCAGGTAATATGTATCTTTACTATTACAGTAGTCATGTTTCTTATTTTGAGGCCAAATGCCTTCTCCAACTCTGTATTAACATTTTAATATAATATTCATTTGCATTTTACTTCTTGATAGCGCTTAACATCTGAAGGATTAGGAAGGAATTCTTCTAGCTGATAAGTATTGAATTAAACTTGGAGAAACATTTTTTATCTGATGACCTTCATCATGGTGAATCTGTTTAGGTTTTAGTGCAAATCAAATTTTTCAAAGTACTCTAGAGAGAGGTAAGAAGATAGGGCTTTTTATCTCTGTAATAAATTTGGGATTTTAAAGACTTGTTTAAAACTTATTTGGCATAAGTCAGTTTAAAACTCAGTCTTAAAATTTTCTTTAAAAATGAATATTCAGTAACCATTATGATTCTGAAGCAGAATAAAATTTGTTTAAATTCATAGACGAAAGTTGGTTTTGTAAGACTGGAGTTTTCTTTCTTAAAATTTCCATTATAGTATAGGGCTATCTCATTGGAAAATTGAATTAAAAATAACTTTTCCCATTATATCTAAGCATACACATAAAGTTGTTTGTTTGCATAGCATGACAATGGAAAAATAAAATGAAGCATTCTGAGCTAAATGTTTGGAGGTGATATCACTCCTTGAGAATTTACAGCTCAAGTTTAGGGCTGTTCTACAGGAAAGCCATGTGTTTTACAGACAAGACCATTTTTTTCCTTAATAGGTGGTCAGTTTGTGCAACAAGTAAACCAGAACGATTTTAGAGGTAAACAGAGAAGATAAGAAAGAGGGTGTCCATGTATTTTTTTTCCTTCCGTAAAGTTCAGATCATGCATCATCTCTAATGAGCTTGATAAAGCATAGCAAGGCAAATGTGCCATAATTCATCATGTTTTCCATTTCAAAAGTGACAGGCAACCTACAGGAAAAAAAAGTCTTTATTTTGTAACAATAAAAAAAGGAGGTGAGATAATCACATTTAAAATAATATCTGCAAAGGAACTCTTAAAATCCACATCAAATATGAAAAATTGTCTTATATTGGGGTTTTGTTTGGTTGACATGATGCCAAAAATTACCATGAGTGCCTGTAAGCAAAATATCTGCTTTCAATATTTAATCCAAATCTAGTAGAAAACATTTAAAAATCTTTAAAAATTTTGACAGAGAATGTGCTCTTATTGTGAGAAATGGCAATACTTGTACTTGTTAGAAAGGTTCCATTAGCTTTCACTCAATGCTGTTAAATATTACAGCACAAAATGTCGAAAGGTTTAGATCAAATTTATTCTGCAAAAAACCATAATGTACTTATAGTAATTTTTTGAATGTTTGCCTATTTCTAAAAATGGTTCAACAAAATAGCATCTCAAAAATGCGTCTCTTTTTGGTTCAATCATTTCCTTTGGAAATCAATCACATTTTCTTATACCATGGAATGAGTATCTTAGACCTCACACAGAGACAAGAAGAGTTGGGAACCAACTAAATATATAGGATATAATCACATCTTTAATGCCTCAAGTCATTCTGCCTTATCTGCAAGTAAGTGGGGGAGGATGGAACATGGTTTGGTCACTGTAAGAAAAATAAAAGCTACTATCAAAAAGAAACATTAATTTTTTGCAGTGTTTCAGAACTACAAACACACATTTAATCACAAAATATGTCACTTTTTATAATAACTCAAGAAGTCAATTTGTCTTTACTAAGAATTTTAAGGATCATGTTTATTTAAAGTTCTAATCTGTGAAGTAATCAAGAAATGATAGGAATGGTATGTGGGATAGTAACTTTTTTTGTTTAGAATATAAGAAGTGTATTTACACAAATATTTAAAATATAGAAACACATTTGTTTCTAAATAATTACAATTAATGAAGACCCTGAATCTTCATATTGAGGTACCAGGGTCAAAGGCTCTGAGGTTAAGATGGAAGCTGTTCTTTATAACTTTCTTTGCACATTAGAACACATAATATTTGGTAGATTTAGAGAAAAGAGTCTGGTGGGACTTATAATCACTGAGTTTATATAGCATGACTAGACATATACTGGCAGAGAAAATTCCATCATTGTTACATCCTTATGTATAAAACAGTATCTTTTATATATAACAATATATTTTATACATATGAATATTAAATATTCTGTTTAATAACATTCTGGTTATAACAGCTCCATTTACTTGCCACTGAATTATTAATATGCCACTGCATAGCAAGCTTTGTTTTCTTTGGGTACTCAAGAGCTTCTTTTTATTATTGTCTTTGAGCTTTTTAACAGAAGAGAAAGAAAAAATATGATTATTGGCCAGTTGCAGTGGCTCACACCTGTAATCCCAGCACTTTGGGAGGCCAAGGCAGGTGGATCGCTTGAGCCCAGGAGTTGGAGACCAGCTTGGGAAACATGGTGAAACTCCATTTCTACAAAAAATACAAATATTAACTGAGTGTGGTGGTGTGAGCCTGAGTCCCAGCCACTTGGGAGGATGAGGTGGAAGGATCACTTGAGCCCCAGAGGCAGACATTGCGATGAGTTGAGATCACACCATTGCACCTCAACCTGGGCAACAGAGAAAGACCCTGTCTCAAAAAAAAAAAAAAAAAGGGGGGGAAAATATGATTATTTAAATTCATCTAGTCAACCCGAACTTATTCTATATAATGAAACAGCAAATTGAGTTTTCCTCTCAAAAGTTTATTCATTTTTGTTATTGCCCCAAATAGCATTTCTTTAAGGATGATGGCATCTGCTTCCTTCTTCCCTGCTCTCTCAAATAGAGGGGGTTGAAAGTCCTTCCAGAATTCCCTTTCCTGTTTCTCCTATTACTTTAGGATCACCACAGAGGATGAAGATAGAAAAGCTTCTCTAAAACATGGGCTCATTGTTGAAAATGATAGGTTTCACCCAAGGGAACTAATCAGTAATAGCCAGCCTCATAACAGGGACTGGGGACATCTTCTATCATTGCAAACTCTCTGCCTGATAAGTTTTTCAGTTCTCAATTCAAGGGAAGACCTTTCGTTGACTGCAGTGCGTATGCTTGACTGTGTTATATTTCAGCTGTTTCTCCTTTTCCTTCTGACCCCCTTTCCTTCCCAAAGACCACAGCGTTCTTTCTTTTAGGAAAGGAGACATTTGAAAATTTGACCCAGGGCTCATACTTAAATTATTAACTCTTCTGATGCCCTAAATACTTAGCATTTCTTGATGTCCACACCTTTTCACAAATAATTATCTTATTATTCCTTCTTACTTACTCTTCCATGAATAAAGTCTGATGGATTTATGTTTTACCATTTTTAATGAATACATTATTTCAAACATTACCTTTCCTTGCTTTTTTATGAATAAATGATTTCAGCTTACTTTTTCTTACTTTTATATTTATTGTCAAAGGCCACTAAATTATGTGGAACTGCAAAAAGCTTTTTGATATGATCTCTAGACTTTCATGGGATTTGAACCAAAATTCACAATCCAGAGTTTTAAAAAGAAGAGGAAAAGCAGTAGTCTTAGTTTTTCACTCTTTTAAATAATACTCAGTTTAGAATTAAGTTTAACATGACAGAGTTAAATATCTAATGAAAAAGATCCACTGGAGTATGTGGTGAAGATTTTTCTGGAGATAGTAGGCTGAAAGGGGTTGGCATTTTATACACATCTTTGTTGATGGAGCTGGATTGACAAGGTGACAGTTTCTCCACAATTTCCAGAAAGACAAATCATTATTTTTGTGGGGATGGAAGTAGGGTTGGGAAAGCACACTACACAATGATACAATCCATTATTTGAAGATGTTAGTACCTGGTCTCTCCCCCATTTAATCAGAGGCATTGGGTCTTTCTTCAATGTTTCTGTATTTTTTTGTGGGTGTTGGGGGTGGGGGGTGGGAGGGTTAATACTTTCCCAGCCAGATCTGCCAAAGGGTTATTGTTAGCCAGTCAAAGGAAGCTGGCAACCCAATACACCGGCGGGCTTGTCCATGGCTCTTTTTCTCTGACTGTTAACTTCATCACTCTCCAGGTGTGGTGTGAATGGAGAACATGTGGCCCAGCAGTTGCTAGAGGGCACGTTTTCTAAGCTCAGAGTCAGAGGTCGTTGGGCTGAGACCGCCAAGCTTTGGAACATCAACTAGGATTTAGTTGGAAAGGAGTCTATACAGACTGTATGGCTAGTACTTGCTAATCTCTGAACTGTTCTTAAGTGGAGCCTTTAGGACACACCGCTACCCTTTCCATGCTTTGATAACAGCAGTAGTAAAGGCAGAGTGCAGATAGATCATCATGGTTTAGTCTATAATGTCATATCCAAAAAGAAAAAAAAAAATAACACCAAGCTCTATTTCTGGCTCCTCAGGATTCGGGGAATTACAAAATATTTGAGCTTCTACTAATTCAGGCAGGGAAACTAATAATCCAGCAAGTATCTGTGTTGTTTTGCAGAAGGCAAATGATCTGGCTGGGATATTCTATCAGACTGTACTATTCCCAAGTCAGGCAACAGACAGCCTTCAAATGATCTTGGGAAGAAGTAGAGGCCAGCCAAGCTGTTGTAAGATTTAAAAAGTTAAAAAAAAAAATCCTCTTTTGTGTTGAAAAAAAAGCGTGTTAAAACTAATTTTATTTCATGTTCTGAGAGGAAGCACAGAAAAACCAAAGGTGTTGGCTTTCCAGGGTAGAACTGTGGGAGTGATGGTCAAGCAGCTTTGTTTAAAGATGCTGACGAGAGGTATTTATTTCGATCGAGGCATAAACTTTCTTGAAAGTGTTTTTTACCCCTTGCTTCCGCTGCTGAACATTCTCCTACCCAGATGGGTATCAGAAAGTGAGGTTCAGGTTTTGGCCTGCTGAGCCAGGGGAATACTTGGTCTACCCATTTGCAACAACTGGATTTTTGCTATTCCAGTGTAGGAAACCTAATTACACCCTGGTAAATTCTCTTCAGTCTACCAAACACAGAAAAAAAACAGTGACAGAAACTGAAAGGCCAGAAAAGAGAAAAGAGTCCCTAAGACCTAATGAATCCAAACTAAACACCTCTCCACAGAAATGTCAAACATTTCTCGTAGCACAAAACAAGGCTTAAAGAATTCCCTGCTTTTGTCTCTGGCCTAATTCCTTAAGCAGAGAGGGGGATTTTCCTCTGGGAGTGTTATTTCACAAAGAACGAAACAGCAAATAAACAAAAGACTCTCAAAGAGAGAGAGAGTATAAATAAAATTCATGACTCCTTAAAGAGTTTACACTGAAAGAATGTGGAGGGTTATTTACAATTAAAGCAGAGCCTCTAGAATACAGTTATTATATGTATATATATATATAGATTTCTATATAAAGACTGAGAGTTCATTTCATTTTCTTCACAAGAAAACTGCACCTAGATACCCTTGTTTGTAAAAAATCGTGAAACTTCATTTTATTAAGATCTTTTTGTTGTAGTTTTTGCCTCATATACATATATTTTGATTTTCTAATATTTAAAACTTCTTGCACATGTAGCCTAGCAATTCCTAATTAATTTATATCTTTTTATTAAAAAAGCTACAGGTGATGTGTGCTGCAATTTGATTAAAAAATAAATCAGTCTAAAAGACACAGTTCCAAGAAAAGTGTTTTATTTTTGGCATGTGTGTGTTTAAAAGTAATTTCCTACATTTAACAAACACCTTTAAAATAAGTGTTTTCAGTGTTGAAAATATTCTTTTGGTTGAACAAAAGAAAAGTTGTAATATATTAAGAAAAGAAGTTCGAATTAACAAAAAAGGAGGAGAAAGGACAAGTTTAGAACTATCTAGTTTCATGGCAAATCATATCATAATACAATGGGTAGTTAATAACAGAAATGAGGTTAGAGAAGGGGGAAGGTGAATACGAAACAAATGCAAGATTTCAGTATTAATGTAATAGGGATACAGAAATAAATGGTTATTAGGATAAAGCAGCAGAGGCTAAGGAAACCAGTTGATTGTAAATTATAGAGCAATTAGTCCTCTTTTCAAGTGTGTGTGTGTGCATGTGTGTTTACCAGGCATTTGAATTCTACTTTGAGTGTGACTTAAAACAATGTGGATAATAACATTAAAAGCCGTGGTACAAGGGCCATATAGGCAAGAGGAGTTTAAAGGTAGAATCCTAGTAAAAGCATGGTCTTCTAGAGGGCTTAAGTCATGGGCCTGGGAGATGGGGCCAGGATTTAGTGCTTGCAAAGTTTACAGCAGAGTTTAGATTGAGTCTTATCCTGACGTGCCTGTCTCAGTGAAATATCTGAAACATTTGGCCCCATGAGATTAAAAGAACAGTGCTTATATTTAGCATCTGCTGCCCCCAACTCCAACTTTGCTACTAATAAAATTCAGCTCTATGGAAAAGAATTTGAATTCCAGCTGGGCAGTTTTCAAAATAAGATGAAAAGTTAAGCAGGCAATTGGTGTGTATTTAGGGCTCAAAACACCTTGCCCCCTAAGAAGACTTGAAGGAGTTAATCCCTTCTCAAGATAATCCACTAAAGAGCATCCTTCATTATGATGTTAAAAGCAAGGATCAGTGCCGAGGAGTCTAACAATAGGACAGGGGGCTTTTCAGTCCCAACCACATTCTTCCCAGGTTAGAAACAGAAACTGCTGTGATTCCAGCTGAAAAACAGAGTAGGACTTTTCTCTTATGTTAAATATTCACATGGAAGGAAGGGGGAGAAATCTACCACATTAACTAAATTCCTCACTGGAGAATTTTTCTTGGCAACTATCTTTTTTATGTTTTCAGAAATGATTGCCATGTCATGAGAGGAATCATTCTATAACTCAACAGTTACGCAGTTTGTAATCAGTCTTGATTTCATAGAAAAGTGGATTTTTGATTAAATTGTGTTCAATTACCCCTCCTCCTGTAATATTCAATGAACATAAAACTCAACATAAAGTTTTACTAAAGCTGCACTCTGACGTTGTTATTTGGTGAAAATTTATCCTGTAAGATATATTTTATATTTTTGGTCAGATCTTTATTTCTCAAAGATTCTTAATCATCTTCTATAAGTAACAAGACAAAGTATTTAGTGTATGTAAACAAATGAATATTAAAAAACTTGATTTAAAAATCTAGTTTTTACTATATTTTAGTACATTTTTAAGTATTGGACATACAATTTACTATTTGAAAAGGTCTAAATGTTGCTGCTTTCAAAATGTTTTATAAGAAATTTTTTAAATTAAAAGGATTTCTATAAACATCTTAACCATAAGTTCATCTCTTAGGTAAACCAAATGGAAAAGTTGGGCCATACTATGCTAAAGGAAATGTTTCTTTAAAAAATGTTTCTATAAACACATTTTTGAAAAACATGTTTGTTTTTAAGAAACTTTATTCTGACCAAATTGAATCAAGACAGGGAAAGGTTTTTTTTTAAAGAAGTGTTTTCCAAGGGGTATCAACTGCATGCATAAACGTATGTTGTCACTGCCTCCCATGAACTCTGCTGTGTGCCTGTGATGTTCCAGGCAGCTGGCCTCTAAAGACCTGGGAGCTGGGGTTGCAGCCCTGAAGGAGCTGGAGGTGGACAAGTCCATTTTGGGGAATTTAGCAGGGCATGTGTTGGGGTGACAGTAAATCACTGGAATGAGTGGGACTGTTTAAAAGAGGAAGAGGCAAAGACTGCTGTGATTTGGATTTGACGTACTCAAAGAGTCGTTTGGAAACCCTGGTAAGACAAAGAACTTGAAAGAGAGAAGTGTATCTATAATACACAAATAGAAGTCTTTGGGACATGGGTGAAAAGTTTATATATGGATATATAGCCCATAGCTGGTGAGACATCAAGAAGCTGGTGATGCAGTAAAGGCAGAATTTTAAATAGAATTTTATTAATGTTCTATTTTCATGAGAAATGTCATGGAAGGGGAAGGATTTTGGGGTCAAGATTGGTTTCCTTATATGCATTATGTGAGAATAACTACGCTTGAACTACAGGCTAGTATGAAGATTTCTGGAGCGCCTATCAAAGCCTCTGTTATCTCAATACACCCATAATAAAGAACAGAGGTCTGAAGTTTTGCAGGTCCTTCGTGTCCTCATTATGTGGCT
This sequence comes from Rhinopithecus roxellana, assembly GCF_007565055.1. Classification (NCBI taxonomy): domain Eukaryota; kingdom Metazoa; phylum Chordata; class Mammalia; order Primates; family Cercopithecidae; genus Rhinopithecus; species Rhinopithecus roxellana. The sequence goes on from NC_044553.1 coordinate 23,348,088, forward strand.
TTAGGCAAGTCCCCTTGTCTTCCTAAGTCACAGTTTGTTGTCATCTGTCAAGTGAGAATGGTATCAACTCACAGAGTTGCTGAGAATATAAAATAATATGGTCCATAAATAACCCAGTGCTTGGCTCATTTAAGACCTCAATTAATTCTTGCTTTTGCCAAAACAACAATTAAAATATACATACTGCAAAGTGTCAGGCATATAGCAAATGTGCATGAAAAATCAGATTCTCTTTCTTGTAAATGTATGCTTCCTTTTTTTCTTTTCTTTTTTTTTTGAGATGGAATCTCGCTGTGTCCCCCAGGCTGGAGTGCAGTGGCACCATCTCTGCTCACTGCAACGCCTGCCTCTCATGTTCAAGCGATTCTCCTGTCTCAGCCTCCCAAGTAGCTGGGATTACAGGCATGAGCCACCATGCCCAGCTAATTTTTGTATTTTTAGTAGAGATGAGATTTCACCATATTGGTCAGGCTGGTCTCAAACTCCTGACCTCAGGTGATCCACCGTCTTGGCCTCCCAAAGTGCTGGTATTACAGGTGTGAGCCAATGCACCCAGACTCTGCTTTTTTATTTTAAAGGAAAGCAATACATGTAAGGTTAGTTCAAGGCATACAATTGTCACTAAAGGTACTGATCTTGGAATCAAAGCATTTCGCTTAGCCCATGTACCTACAGCTGAATTTTACTGAAAATATTTTGAAAATTAATTCATTAATTAATGCCAACTCATCATCTCCCTATCCTCTCCCTCCTTTCTTATACTACTAGGGAGAGCAAGTCATTGGACAGTCAAGACAAATAGTCATTTTCTAGAAATTTGGATCCTGAGAGCTGTGAGTGTTATGGTGAAGTGGCTTATATTTGATCTCCTTCCTCCTTCCTCAAGGTTTAGGCAGAATCTAGCCTCTTTATCTTTTTACTCTGGGATTCCTATTTTAAGTCATTTAACAGAGGACAATTGCTAACTCAGGGACAACACTTCCCTCTGACATAAATTTCATTTATTTATCGTACATTCATTGAGCTGCATTTATCATAAAACAAAACAGGATTTGCATACAATTTGCTTTTTATTGATTGTTACCTCATTTTATCCTTTCAACTTTCATGTAAAATATTATTCCTGGTTTTATTTTAATAGAGGAAAAAAAACAGATTAAAAATGTGTCCATGGACGTCGAACTGGTGCATTCAGTGGCAAAGCTGGAATTCAAATATCAGGACTCCTGCTCTGGGCTTCTTTTCCATGAAACTTGGAGGTACGATGGAGGTCTTCTTCCATTTGGTTCCCCAAGCTCCTGACATCCTGGAAGTCTAAGGGGTTGCTGATGGGCTTGGCTTTTTTTTTTTTTTTTTTTTTTTTGAGACGGAGTCTCGCTTTGTCACCCAGGCTGGAGTGCAGTGTGCAGTGGCGCGATCTTGGCTCACTGCAACCTCCGCCTCCCGGGTTCAGGCCATTCTCCTGCTTCAACCTCCCGAGTAGCTGGGACTACAGGTGCCCACCACCAGGCCCGGCTGATTTTTTTGTATTTTTAGTAGAGACGGGGTTTCACCGTGTTAGCCAGAATGGTCTGGATCTCCTGACCTCATGATCCGCCCGCCTCGGCCTCCCAAAGTGCTGGGATTACAGGCTTGAGCCACTGCGCCCGGCCGGGCTTGGATTCTTAGCTATCTTAGCTGCTTTATGAATGGGGACTTCTGCCTTCCACCACTGTTCTGAGTGACCCTGCAGTCAGATCTGGAAATTATAGTTACTCCTTAAAAGCCACTCCCCAGGGTGGGCTGAGGAGTTGGGCTAAAGGCCTAAACTTAGGGCTTGTGCACCTGCTATAGGACAAAATGTCCTGTAAGCGAACGACTTAGACTTCTGCCTTGAGGAGAGAGGGTAGGTGGGGTTGGGAGAGTACCTTGACATTGCTTCGGGAAGCTGTATTCCCTAACAGGTCAAAGATTGAATCTGAATATTTTTCACCTTCCTAGAGTATCATGCATTGAATAAGTGTTCAATAACTACTAATTGAATTGAATTCCTTTGACAAAATAAAAGAAAAAAGTATAGGTCCAGAAATTTTCTTAGGTTAAGAAGCAATCTTGAATTCACAGCTTAATCAATAATGATTTGCAGATTCATTATTCCCTAACTCTCAGTCGGTACTTCTGGCTGCTTAGTTATTTTTAAACCTTTACTAGGTACATAAATACTTCCCTCTTTAATGAGAATGAAGCTGGGAAGCCTGTGCATTATCATTAAGTTCCATTTTATTCACAAATGTTTCAGTTTCTGGATCACCCTTTAAAAAGTCATTAATTTATCACCATTTTTCTTATCTTCTTTAAAGATAAGGAAAAGAAAAAGGAAGACACTCTCATTGGTCAGAGGAGAGAACACAATTCCATCAGTGGAACCAGTAATTCAAGCTACTGCTTATGCCAGTTAAAGGCCAATTTGGGGAAAGGTGGATGCCCTGGGCTCCATCTGCCATTCAACCATGGATTACGACCTTGTACGGACGGACTTGCAGCAGCAGGAACCCAAAATCATTGGTGAAATAAGAAAACTATTATACAGATATTAGAAAAATGGGACCTTCATAGTCATCAGAAAGTTATCACTTAATGTCATTTGTCATCAGCCCTTCTTTCTTGTGATTGGTTATATGTTTGTATACATGCACTTGAAACATGTTTTTAAAAGAGTATTATAAGAGGTATTTTTCCAATAAGTACAATAAATATTCAATAATAGAACATTGATATCTCATTATTACTATTGGTCACATCTATACGATGAGGCAAAATTAAAGTTGAAATGCAATAAGAGCCATATTTTATCATAATAGATATTTTTCATTTTCTGAAATAATATAAATAATGTGGTTGGTTAAAGTATGTACACACAGGCTATCAATTAAGATGTTTTAAATTTAATTAAATATTAAATAATAAAAGCCACAAGGGGAAGTAAGGCAATTTTTTCTTTAACATATAACACCTTAAAATGTTTCCTGATAATTATAGAAATATTGACATCAGATCAATCGTCATACCTCGGAAAATTAAAGGTTTAAATACTGGGGACTATTAAAACAAATAAAACTGTTTATTCCACAACTTTGCATAGCTAAAAAAATCTTCTATCATGTCTAGAAACACATTTCTGACATATGCATACCTCACCAGCTTATCTCAGGTTATTATACACCTCCAACCACAGCCTCATGGTGGCAGGCAGTCAGTAAGAAGGACCCCAGTGATCCCTGCCTCCTGGTATTCATAGTCTGGGGTAATCTCCTTCCCTTGAGTGTAAGCCTGTGGCTTACTTCTGGCCTTTAAGATTACAGCAAAAGCAATGGGATGTCACTTCTGTGATCATGTAAAATTGTAACTTCCATCTTGCAAGCCAATTCTCTTCTTTGCTAGCTTTGATGACACAATATGCCATGTTGCAGAGGCTCACGTGGCAAAGAACTGAGAGGCCTGTAGGAACTAAGTCCAACAGCCAGGTAGGAAGGAGTCCCTCAGTCCCACAACCCAAGGAAACTGAATTCTGTCAACTAACAAGCATGTAAGTGAGCTTGGAAGTGACTTCTTCCCCAAGTGAGTCTTCAGATGAGGTCTTAGCCAACTTTTTGATTGCAGCTTGTGACAGACCCCGAAACAAAGGACTCAACTAAGTTGTGTCCTAATTCTTCTGCTGTGAGAAAATAAATGTGTGTTTTTAAAAATGCTAAATTTGTGTTAATTTGTTATTCAGTAATAAATAGCTAATACGTGCATGCACATACAAACACACACACGCACACAGTATTTGGCTTTCACACTGAGGAGAACACAGTGAGTAGCCCCATTTCATGTGGCTTTTAAGGTAGCACAATTACTTTTCTTTGTCTGTGATCTACCTTTGTGTCCTTCAGGTTCTTTCTCAGGCCTTTGCCCTGAGTGTGTGGGGGACTAAAGGGATGTCATACTATATGGATGGTATTGCATATTCATATCCTTGGATCTGAAAGTAGTCCTAGAATATATCCTAAGGAGATAATCTATTAAGATTAGAGAATTTCCTTCACGATGTTGTTTATTGTGGCAAAACTAGGAACAACCTGAATACCACTCCTCCAAGAAGTTATTGAATAATATTGGTAACTCTGCTCAGGAAAAATGCAAACAAACCACTAAAAAGAATAAAATAATCTTTATTGATATGAAAAGATATTTAATGTTTACTATGACATTTTTAAAAGAAGTTAAAAATCTCATTAAAAACTAGTTTAGGCCGGGCTAACCCGGTGAAACCCCGTCTCTACTAAAAATACAAAAAATGAGCTGGGCGAGGTGGCGAGCGCCTGTAGTCCCAGCTACTCGGGAGGCTGAGGCAGGAGAATGGCGTGAACCCGGGAGGCGGAGCTTGCAGTGAGCTGAGATCCGGCCACTGCACTCCAGCCTGGGCAACAGAGCGAGACTGTGTCTCAAAAAAAAAAAAAAAAAAAAAAAAAAAAAAAAAAAAAAAAAAAAAAACAACTAGTTTAAGGCCGGGCGTGGTGGCTCAAGCCTGTAATCCCAGCACTTTGGGAGGCTGAGACGGGCAGATCACGAGGTCAGGAGATCAAGACCATCCCGGCTAACACGGTGAAACCCCGTCTCTACTAAAAAAATACAAGAAACTAGCCGGGCATGGTGGCGGGTGCCTGTAGTCCCAGCTACTCGGGAGGCTGAGGCAGGAGAATGGCGTAAACCCGGGAGGCGGAGCTTGCAGTGAGCCGAGATCCGGTCACTGCACTCCAGCCTGGGTGACAGAGCGACACTCCGTCTCAAAAAAAAAAAAAAATTGTTTAAAATCCACTCTTATCCCATACTTGTATTGTAGATAATATACGTGCATTTTTTTGAAGTAGAGAAATTTCTGGAAAAACACTTATTAAAATGCTATTTGTTTTCTATGGATAGAGTAAAACCAGATAAGTGAAATAAACTATCTGTATTTTCTATATTTTCTATGATGTATATTCCTGAATAGATGTTTCAAGGCTTTCATTATGTTCATAGATCGATTGAAGTGAATGAAAACTGTTTCTTAGACAACCTAAAATATATCCCAATTCCAACTTCCAGGTCTATCTTCATTGCTTCAAGTGCAGTTGTATGAAATACTTCTCAGTGAGGCCGTATTTCTTAATAATTAATAATTCCAGGTTCATTTTTCACCCCCTTCATTCCATTTGAAAAGCATAGTGCAAAGGGGTATGGTACCATATCCCCACACTTTAGACCTATGGTCTTATAGAACTTCTTAGGGATCTACTTTAATACAAAATTTAGTTTGCTGGTTACATCAGATGATGTCACACAGTTAATGAGCATTCTCTCCTATGCTGTACCTTCTCTGTTCTGTTAACATAGCTATGGTCAATTTTTCTATCATGTACAAGAATTGAATCTGTGGATAACTCCTAGTATTTTTCTGGAATTAAAAATTTAGCTGTTAAGTTGTAGAAAATTCAAATATATATGATTCCTTTGTATAAACTATGTGCACATATGATTAATCAATTGATTCATTAAGACTTATTTTCAGTAATTTTTTTTTTTTTTTTTTTTGAGACAGAGTCTCGCTCTGTTGCCAGGCTGGAGTGCAGTGGCGTGGTCTCGGCTCACTGCAACCTCTGCCTCCTGGGTTCAAGCGAGTCTTCTGTCTCAGCCTCCCATGTAGCTGGGATTACAGGCATGCACCACCATGCCCGGCTAATTTTTGTATTTTTAGTAGAGATGGGATTTCACCATGTTGGCCAGGCTGGTCTTCAACTCCTGACCACCTGCCTCGGCCTCCCAAAGTGCTGGGATTACAGGCGTGAGCCACCATGCCCGGCTTTCAGTAATATTAATGCCATCTTGATCATGACTTTAATTAAGAGGTGACATATGTTACTTAAGTAAGCTGGCTACTGTACTCAATAAATATATATACCTTTAGAAACATTAAAACACATGCTATCGCCAAACCACATAAGTAGTGCCCTTTGAAAACTAAATTACCGTCTGGTAATCATTGGTTTTGTTCTAAGAACTATTGTTCAAAAAAGATCCAGAAAACACACACAGACACACACACACATAATTTTATGACTTTAAAAAAAATCCCAATCTTCACTTTGTTTTCTAGAAGAGTCACATGTGACCAGTGCCAATTTAAGGTTTATTGTTAAGCCGTTCCTCATTTTTACTTGGCAGAAGCAAACAAATATGTTGCCAACACAGTAGTATGTTCACTCCTTTATAAAGTTGAAAGACTTACATGTAAAAGACATAATTAGAAGTTTAATCATTAAGTATCTGCTAAACCAGGGCTCACTTGATGAACCTAATCTTTTTTCTATGAAAGAGAATATTCCATTCAACTCATGATGTAGATGAGATGGCCTATGTTTCTTTACTTGACCATGCTGTCCTCCCACCCAGCAATGAATCTCATCTGCCTCCAGCCATTCAAAGTTGTTTCTTAGTCCCATGGGACAGGGCTTGCCTACCTGGGCACAAACAGTAGCGAATGTACCAATGTGCCTCCCAGAAGAACTACTTGTATGAGGCCACCGGTCACATTCCTGGCCGTGCACTGAATATTTTACCAAAGACAAACATTCAGAACACTGTGCCTTCAGAATGAAGGCTTTCCTCAACTGCTTCAGAAATAAGTGACAAGAATTTTATTAGTCAAGGAGATATCTACTGAAGCAATGCAACAGTGATTTTATTGCTGCCTAAGTGGGAAGCTTTACTGTTTATATATTTGTTTGTTTGTTAATCATTCCATGGTAGGCAAATGGATGATATAAAAACATAAAGATACATTTATTTTGAAAAGCTTAAATGATTGTGTGAAAAAATTAAAAAAATAAGTTTTATTGGTTATGTAGGCCATCTTGAGAAGCTTGGAGATAGCGTAAAAGATTTTCTTATTAATTACTAATATGAATCATTAGTAATTATATTTTTTAATCTGGAGGGTAAAACAAAACCCTGGCATTCATCATAAACAATTGCCTTTGATCATTTGAGCATTTATACAGAATATGCATCATGGATCTTGAAGGTTGTCTTGTTCTAGGTGGATATGTAATATAACGGCATTTTTCAAGAAGGTCATAGAAACTTCTTTTCTTCAGAATCTCATTGCACAACACACTCATCTTTTCTTTTCATATATTGTCTGAAATGACGAATTTCTTCCTTTCTCCAAAATCCACAATGCTTGTTAATCAACAACTTTTGAGGCATCTCATTTTATACCAATTATCTCTAAGTCTTAACAGTGTCTCTTTGGTACCCAGCATACGTATCATTTCAAGTTTCAGTTCTCAAGTCTGATAAAACTAATAAACCCACACTGCCAGAGGTGGCACATTAAGCTGGTAAAATGGTTTTCATCTTAATTGGATATGAGCACTGTTATCGCTAATAACCCCAGGATACTTCTAATTGGAGTCTCTCTCTCTCTCTCTTTTTTATTTTTGAAACACTAATCTCATTGACCAGCCTTAATTCCTCCATCCCCCATTCCTCCAACCTAAACCTTGAAATGCAATATAGAAATATTCCAATTTCAGAGGGTTATTGCAGTACGATTTCCTTACACTAAACCAAAAAAGGGTAAATGATTTTGTAAAAATAAATGCTTCCTTTTAAAGTTTTTAGAAAAAGAAAGTGTAGTAAGACTATTATGGTACTGACATTGCAATAATGTCTCAAATGCAGTTAAGTTAGCTGCCAGCTTTACCTAAAGACACTAAATTCTCAACTTTGAGACGTTTTTAAAAGACAATAATCTTCTTTGTTGAATTTTTTATTATAATTTTAGGGCAAGTTACATATCAGAAGGAAACACTATTTAAAAATTATAACATGCATAATTACTAGATTTTTGTATTTGAGACCAAATACATTATTTGAATTTACAAATATTGGTGACTGTATATGAAAATTATAGAAACTTGTTTGTTGACATTACAGTTAAGACATGACAAGATGTGACAGGTTTCTTTCCATAGATAGCTGCAGTTTCCTTGCAGAGAAAGACACTCTGGCAAACACACAAGAAGATTAACACTTGAATCAGCCATTCCACAATATCAATTTTAAACTAAATTTCAACATGAAAAATCAACTCCGATTTTTCTTCATATTGATTTTTTTAGAGTTGATGGGCACAGACTTGACACCAAAAGAATAAGATAATAAGTAAAAGTCTTAGGAGGATTTAAACAAAAAGAAAGAACAGAAAAAATAATTTTCTGATTCCACAAACCAGGAATTTTTTACCCAGTAAAAGGTAAAAACTGAAAACTGCACGTTTTAATTGTTAAAAAATGTCATATGAGTCATTCACTGGAGGAAATGATTCTTTTTTTTTTTTTTTTTTTTTTTTTTTTTTTTTTTTTTTTTTTTTTTTGAGACGGAGTCTTGCTCTGTCGCCCGGGCTGGAGTGCAGTGGCCGGATCTTGGCTCACTGCAAGCTCCGCCTCCCGGGTTCACGCCATTCTCCTGCCTCAGCCTCCCCAGTAGCTGGGACTACAGGCGCCCGCTACCTCGCCCGGCTAGTTTTTTTGTATTTTTTAGTAGAGACGGGGTTTCACCGGCTTAGCCAGGATGGTCTCAATCTCCTGACCTCGTGATCCGCCCGTCTCGGCCTCCCAAAGTGCTGGGATTACAGGCTTGAGCCACCGCGCCCGGCCGGAAATGATTCATTTTTAATAGACATAATATATTTGTCTGGAACAATATATATTTTATCAGCTGATTGCGGGCCTTTATAATTATTATTACTATTCCCATATAATTAAAAGCCTTTATGTAGATATCATTAAATAATTATGGATGTGCAAAAGAAATGTTTTACCCATTTCTACAATCCATAAATGACAATTGAAAAAACTACTTATTACTTTATGTTTACATTATGGCAATTAAACTAGCAATACCTGGAGCACAGATGAAGGTAGATTAAAGGACTTTTACAGACAGAATATTTTATATTATCAAACCTGTAGTGACATCACATATGCCTTTTACACTGACTTAGAAAATTCTGTATTGTTGTGACTCTGAAAGACAGCCAGACTATCAGTCATTTGTCTTTTTTCTGGTGTATGTATATAATATAGGATATATAGAAATACACACAAAGTAAAACACACACATATATATGTTTGTGTGTATATATGACATACAGGATACATATAAAGGGATATATGTATTATATAAAACATATACATATGTACTTGTACTCAAACATATACATATATAATGATGGTAAAAATGATGATGATAGTGATGATGATGATGATTTTGTAACTGGCAAGCATTTTAGTACTTTTGGACCATATTCTTGGTTTCTTCCTCTTTGAAAGACCAAAATTACATGATTTCCTCATGAGATTTTGAAACAGAAAGCATTTCCCAATCTCAACATAAGAAAGTGTGTGTGTGTGTGTGTGTGTGTGTGTGTGTGTGTGTGTGTGTGTGTGTATGTGTGTTATTTAGGTGGCCAGGAATATATCTCTGTGAATATAGAATCTGAGCTGAAACCTGAGTTATATAAAAAAGCTGGTGTGAAAGTAAGGAAATAGAGAATTTCAGGTAGAAGTTAACAGCAGGTTTTAGAACCCTAAGATAAAAATAAACTTTTCATGTTTACAGAACATAGAAACAACTGTGGTAGCTTGGTCATGGTGAGAAGAGCAGAGTAAGATGAGATTAGGTAAGCAGGGGCTAGATCATGTAGGACCAGGACAAAGAGTTTGGATTTCCCGGCAAATGCATTAGGAAGTTGAGGGAGCTTTTAAAGCTGGGGAGTAACATGGTCTTATTTGTATGGTTTAAAGATCACTCCGGCTGTCCTGTGGGGCATGGCTTCTGGAATAACAAAAATAGCAGCAGGAAGACTAGCTAGGAGGCTATTTCAGGAGTCCAGGCAAGAGATAGAGGTTCAGTGGATGAAGGTTGTAGCAGTAGAGGCAGAGAGCAGTGGTGAAGGAGACAAAAGGACTTTGTGAAGGATTTAATGTTGGCAGTGTGGGAAAGAAGAGAATCAGACTCCTCTAGGTTTTTGGCTAGAGTCATAAACTAAGTATACTGAGTACACTGTCTTATACTAACGTAGGGGAGAGTGGAAGTTTGGGATACTGGGAAATCATGACATCTGACTTGGCCAGTTAAGTTTAAGGATATATATTTGGAATCTAGGTAAAGATGTCCAGTAGGCAGTTGGATACATGATTCTAGAGCTCAGTGGAAAGGCAAAGCCTAGAGATAAACTTTGGGAGTCAGAAGCAGATGAATGGTGCTTAGAGCCAAGGAACTGAATGAGACTACCTATGGTGAACATATAGTCAGAGAAGACTATATATTCTCTGACATATAGGGCCAGGGTTATTCCAATAATTACAGTTGAATCAGGGCAAGAGGATCCATCAGATCAAGAGGATCTCAGCTCAAAAGAGCTGAGAAGGAACATGCATGGCATGTCTGTGTGCTGTCTAAAAGAAAGGACCCAAAGTCTCCCAAATCGTATTTGCAAGAACATAGAAAACATCTAATCAAGCACATATTATGGGATTGCACTAGATTTAGAAATATAAAATAATTAAGACTTCCCAGCTGGGTGAGGTGGCTCACGCCTATAATCCCAGCCCTTTGGGAGGCTGAGGCAGGTGGATCATGAGGTCAGGAGTTCAATACCAGCCTGGCCAAGATGGTGATAACCCGTCTCTACTAACAATACAAAAAAATTAGCCAGGCGTGGTGGTGGGCACCTGTAATCCCAGCTACGTGAGAGGCTGAGGCGGAGAATTACTTGAACCCGGGAGGCAGAGGTTGCAGTGAGCCAAGATCACACCACTGTACTCCAACCTGGGCAACAGAGCAAGACTGTCTCAAAAATAAATAAATAAATAAATAATAATTAAGACTTCCACTCTACTGAGAAAGCAAGATAGAAACTATAAAGTTTACAGTGCAATTTAGTATCATGATTTCCCTTTCTCTGCTGAACCTATAATACTGTATCCTGTTGCCTGATGTCTCAGCAGACAACTCAGACTGGGGGACTGATTTCCTGATCCTGCAGTTGCCATTCCGCAAGGTTTCATCATGGTGTGATCTTGCATTCAGCTAAAGACAGTGGGATGAGTAACTTGAAAGCTTGTAGGAGTCAATGCCCATAACCAATGTGTCTTAGGTTGGGAAAGGAAGAAGTTGCAGCTGATCAAGCCTCTGGGTGCTGGGAAGGTGACAGTGCTTGGAGTGGGGGTGTCAGGGACACAGATGCTCAGGAGGAGATAAAACTCAAGCAGAGCCCAACTTGTTTCCCTTCTAGTTTCCTGGAAAGAACTTGCTACTCCTTTCCACTTCCTTGCCATTCACTGTGTCACCTGCACCCAACTTTCAACTCTGCCTCTCTCAGAGCCTCCAGTAGGATATCTGTAAGGAATTTACCACTGTTTGAGAGAAAACTAAGAAAATTCACTTTACATTTGGTCTTCAATCAGACAGCCCATTACTGAATCTTCTTTGTTTAAGGAACAACTAATCTTTGAGGACCTGCAAAGGAATCACCCCTTCCTGGTTTTGTGTTTTTAATGCCTGACTTCTCTACATTTAATAAACACTGAATATATTTACATGTGTAGAAACAAACATATTCATGTACATTTAACTTACAAGTTTTACGTATTTTACTGCTTCACTCGGGCAGTTTCAGAAAATAGATATATGTGGAGATAGTTTTAATAGTTACGTATTTAGTTTTCTTTCAGATTTTTTTTTTTTTTTTTTTTTTAGAGATAAGGTCTTGTTCTGTCACCTAGGTTAGAGTGCAGTGGTGCAATCATGGCTCACTGCAGCCTCAAACTCTGGGACTCAAGTGATCCTCCCACCTCAGCCTCCTGAATAGCTAGGACTGCAGGCACACACTATTTTATGTGGCTAATTTTTAAATTTTTTGTGGAGATGGGGGTCTCGCTATGGTGCCCAGGATGGTCTTAAACTCCTGGCCTCAAACCATCCTCTTGCCTCTGCCTCCTAAAGTGCTGGGATTATAGGCGAGATTTATTTTTCATCTTCTTGCCTATATCTAAAAGGTATTTGAGTTGGCTGACTATGTATAAGCAGGGTGCTAGCCCCTTCATTACATGGCTTCCCTGCAGAGATAATACCTTTTGGTCACTGTGTGGTTTCTTGGGTGGGTTGGATACATTTGTAGCTTTAATTATTCAGTTTGGTCATTCCTACCACCAGGCTCTTGCACCTAATTGGACTCTTTCACTGTGGCCATGCCTTCCATGGCTTCCCTTGCACCACACCCTCTACTGTTTGGGCATCTTGTTTAGCATTTCCATTCCATCAAGGCCTGGGCTAAGCTCTTGAAAGCCCTGGCAGTAAACACAGCTGCTGGACTTACCTCTAGCACACACGCTAAGACAATGTCAACGGCTCCTATGTAATTTCCATCCTCCATATTTTTCTTTCATAAAATCTCAGGAAGTGATTTAAAAATACAGTCATTAATTTCTCCACTAAAAGTTCACATATGTTCTATGTTCCTAGACTGAAAAATTGTTTGGCTAAACATACTCATACCATATGTAGTGTTTGCCATGTGAGCAATGTAAATTCTCAAGTGGTTCTTTAAAGGACTCTGATTAGGCTAATAAATAAATTATAATAGCTACCATTTATTGCACACCTACCATGTGCTAGGAACATTTACATACAGGATTACACATAGAATTTCATTTAATCCTCACGAAAGCAACTAGCGTACCTGCCTTGATGAGGTAAAACTGAGTGTTTGCATATTGGAAAGAGTAGCCATGCCGTTGTCTTCTGTTTCTGTTGGGAAACAGGGGCCCTGACTTCATAGATTATCTGTAATTTTTAAATACAGTATAGGTGTATATATACATATATATACTTATTTTATGTACAAATGGTTCCTGAAATAGGGTTCAACTTTTGAATTTTCAACTTTCTGATGATGTGAATGTGGTATGCATTCAGTAGACGCTGCACATTGAATTTTGAATTTTGATCTTTTCCTGGGCTAGTGAAATATGATGTGATGCTCTCTTGTGATGCTGGGCAGCGGCAGTGAGCACAGTCCCCTGTCAGCCACACAGTCAGGAGGGTGAACAACTGATACTGTACTCTACAGTGTACTGTATTCAGTACATTACAAGAGATCTTCAACACTGTATTGTAAAATGAACAGTTGGGTATGGCCCAACTGTAGGCTAACGTAAGTGTTCTGAGCATGCTTAATGTAGATTAAGCTAAGCCATGATGTTTGGTGGGTTCAGTGTATTAAATGCATTTTTACTTTATAGTATTTTCAACTTACAATGGGCTTATCAGAACATAATCCCATTGTAAGCTAAGGTGTATTTTTACACATAGTATTATGTTATACCATATTACATTATATTATGTTATGTTATACTGTATTATATAATGATTATACCATATTTCTATGAACCATGGTGAGAATCAAGCAAAAGACATTTGTGGACTGTTTGCATCCTCTGGGCTCTGTAGGCAACCTCTAAAGTCTACAGTCAATTTGGGATTGGTGAGAAGAGCCCAGAGTTTGGGGAGCTGTGATGTGACAGGGCATCTGGTCTTTGTTTCATTGTCTCGTAACATCCCGTGTTGAGATAGAAGCTGGTGGTCCACTGCCTGCTAAGAACGTTCCTTGGGGCTTTGTCTGTGGATCCTTAGGATTGATTAGGGGTTCAGCTGATGCCATTAAAGCCCAACAGAGCTGGGCCCGCTGTCAGGGAAGTGGGGGCCACACAATTCTCGTCTTACTTCTATACCCCACTGGAGCATCTGACCCAGCTCAAGAACTAATTATTTATGTAATATCTACAGGCTTCCTTATCTATACCTTTATTCCCATTAGGTAGAAATGCTTGATAAGAATGTAAATGGAAATCCTTGAAAGGAATATTTTCATTTTGACCGAGATCAGTGTCTTTCCGTGGCTTTTAAAATGCATCCCCTGAGCCTCAGGATGCTGTGAGAGGGAGAGCGAGGATGCATCCTCCTTCCACCCACCATCCCTCCACCAGCCTCCCTAGCTGTTTATTTTTGCCATCTACTGAGTCTCTGAAAAATACATCTTTGGAAAAAGTGGTTCTTTGGCAATGAGAAAAGGTATCTGGAAAATTAAATTCTAACAGTCAAGTTTTAAGCGTCAATTATTTTTATTGTAATTTCCTCAATACGTTTTTTTTTCCTACTTATAAATAAATCCTTGAAAAATAAAAAGATGGGAAGAGTTGGAGTAACTATGTATTTTTTTCCACTCATGGAGCTATATGATCCAAACTTCTCAGCTGGAATTCTGGGATGGAAAGTCACCCCCTAAACTACGAACATGATACACATACTGTTTTCCTGGCAGGATGATTTCGTGCCCATCTGCTCGGGAGTACCATGCCAATGGAATGCGGGGCTTGCTGGAGAGCCAGTGGCACTGGAAGTCAGCTTTAAGATCTCTCCTGTGCCAAGCAATCCCTGAGTCAGAGCACATGCTGATTACAAGAGATCACATTTGTTGATACTGTAGATAAAGAACCATCAGCAAACATCCAGATCATGTGCCCCGTTTCCCAATTCGTCTCCCTTCTGGAAATCAGCACACTGCTTCTATAGAACTGGCCAATGAGGAATGTGCAGGACTTCCCTATTTGTGTATATCCTTTATTGAAGAAGAACAACTGATTTTTTTTCTTTCCCATTTACAATGGGAAACCATTTCCTCCAGTCCCATACTAAATCTCCTTACTTGGCAATTAAGTTTCAGTGTTTTATCAGGTTAGTGGGGAATCAGGTGTCATAAAGCTAAAGAGAAGCAAGTGCCTGAATAATTCTTAGACCGTCTTTATTTTTCTCTCTCCTTTTTCTCCCCTTCCGTTACGTTTTATTTCTGTTGAGGTCCTTTTATGGAAATCTGAGAGTCAATGGCCCTCGGCAAACATACGCAGATATTTCTCTTGAAAGATGTGGCTGCAGCCGCACAGACCTAAGTTGGCACATGCGCACGCACACACACACACACACACACACACATCCAACCCATGTAGCCATGTCAAATATGTGTGTGGGACCACATGTTCTCTGCAGCCATTCAGAGCATGTTGTATGCTCTAGTGCAAGTGTTCCTGACATTTTATTTTTCAAATCAAGAGCCTCTTTAATTATCTGCCTCTGACTCCCTATGAATATCACTAATTGAAGAATACCCCCACTGCTTGTATTAAATACATCGTGTGGCTTAATTGATGGTAAATCTGGGGTTTCTTAAGCTTTTTGAAATGTGCGAGTTACGCCTGTAATCTCAACACTTTTGGAGGCCAAGGCAGGTGGATCACAAGATCAGGAGTTAGAGACCAGCCTGGCCAAGATGGTGAAACCCTGTATCTACTAAATATACAAAAATTAGCCAGGCACGGTGGCAGGTGCCTGTAATCCCAGCTACTCGGGAGGCTGAGGCAGGAGAACCGGAGAATCGCTTGAACCTGGGAGGCAGAGGTTGCAGTAAGCTGAGATCGCGCCACTGCACTCTAGCCTGGGCGACAGAGCAAGACATCGTCTCAGAAAAAAAAAAAAAAGAAAGAAAGAAAAAAAAAAAAGAAATGTGGGAATTAATTGTAGGGCTTCCATGGCCCCTTTTGGGAATTCTTACAAGCTCTGAAGATCTGGATCCGCTGGCTGCTGTTATGAAAGATGCTGTGCTGGACGGGAAAGCCAGGGAACCAAACTCGGGTGAAGCCACAGCAGGAAGCCTGTTCTCACGGCCTTTATTTCCTCACCTGTAAAGTGAAGACAGAAGCAACTGCAATCCAGGGCTATTTCTGGACTCATGGTTCTATCTCTCCTGGATCTGAGTCCCAGGGGGCAGGTGGGCAGATATCTATCTGGTGGCTTTCTCCAGTTTCCTGTCCTCCCAGCGCTTCCTCTCTAACGTGGAGTGTGCAGTTCTTTCCCTGTCCTCCCCTTTCTATGTGTACAGACCAGAAGAGCCCTGGAAAATTTCAAATGAGACTCCACAGGTATGTAGGAGGAAATCCACAGCCAGAAATAAGTAAGATCTGCTTGGGAAAAAGAAATCCATTTCATTTGGACTTCAGTAGGCCCAATAAGCTCTGCCCACATGGAGAAGCCACGAGAAGCATTCATGAATGGCAACTCCCTTTTCTGCCTGGTAGAGCTCTTAATGATGAGACGGCTTTTAAAATGGCTACATCAAAGACAAACAAATCAGGGTGCTAGTCTATGTTGTGGGTCCTGATACCTGTTATCACCACTTAAGTATTTCTTCAAACATGGTATTGAGTCCAAGAGTCTACGTGATTATTATTAAACTAAAAACATGTTACATTCCAAAGATGTTTTGGAAACAATAGATTTTGAAATTCACTGGTGGCTTCCATCATTTCAACAAACTTGTATTTAGGGAGCAGGTGTTGTCTGCAAGCCTAAACTACAAAACTGGTGTTTAGTGGTGAGGCTGATAATTCTCCCACTTGTTTACAAGATTGCACTGAGGGGAAAGATTTTACCTGAGCATGTCTCATGCCAGAAGCCAGGGAAATGCACAAACTTGAAAGATTTTGTGACATGCATACAATATGCCTAATATGTCTTTCTTTTTTTCTGGTCTGGGGTAGCTACTGAATGACTACGTTTATGGAGAAAATTGTAAATTTGTACTTTAAGAATAATGTTGGTTATGGTAAATATAACCCTATTTAAACCTAGTGGAAAAAAATGTCTTGTAAAAAGAATTATAAATTCTTTTTTTTTTGAGACAGAGTTTCACTCTTGTTGCCCAAGCTGCAGTGCAATGACACGATCTCAGCTCACCGCAACCTCCGCCTCCCGGGTTCAAGCAATTCTCCTGCCTCAGCCGCCCAAGTAGCTGGGATTACAGGCATGTGCCACCACGCCCAGCTCATTTTGTATTTTTAGTAGAGATGGGGTTTCTCCATCTTGGTCAGACTGGTCTTGAACTCCCAACCTCTGGTAAGTCGCCCGCCTCGGCCTCCCAAAGTGCTGGGATTACAGGCATGAACAACCGCACCCGGCCAAGAATTATAAAGATTTAACTAGTTGGATCACTTCTACCTTCTACTGGCATTGATGGAATAAATCTAATAGCCCTTTTTCAAAAACTCCAAACCCTGTGATTTTACAGAGACCAAATTAAGAGAAGGTTAAATTGGATATGAAGGAGTGGTATAGTCTTTGTTAGGAGTGAATCAGTTTTGGCCTTAAGATACAACATTCCATGTTCAATTCATATCTGGAAAAAACAAGTTCTAATTCTAACAACTGGAAATGAAATAATGAGTACAGTCTCACAGGTGTATCTGGTTGCAAAGAGAGATGTACATGAATGGCGTCACATTTCTAACCCTGTCCTGGAAGGATGTGAGCAAGGTAGGCAACCCTTAGCCTTTGATGGTATCTTAGTCTGTTTGTGTTGTGATAAAGGAATACCCGAGGCTGTGTAATTTACAAAGAAAAGAAGCTCATTTGGCTTGCCCTTTTTCAGCTGTACGAGAAGCAAGGCTCTAGCATCTGCATCTGGTGAGGGCTTTAGTCTGCTTCCACTCATGGTGGAAGGTGAAGAGGAGGTGGCCTGCAGAGATCACAGGGCAGGAGGTGAGATTTAGCAGAGCGGTGCCAGGCTCTTTTTAACAACTGGCTCTTGACGGAACTCTCAAGAACTCATTTGTTACTGCAAGGATGGCACCAAGCCATTCATGCATGAAGGATCTGCCTCCATGACCCAAACACCTCCCACCAGGCCCCACCTCCAACACTGAGATCAAATTCCTGCATGAAATGTGATGGGGCCAAACACAAGCCATATCCAAACCACAGCAGATGTGAGGTTAGGTGGAAAGGGAGCCTGAAGCTTTGCTTCAGGCCACACTCCCGAGCCCAGATCATAAGCCTTCCTGGCATCATCAGCACAGCACACTGTTTGAGGTTAGAGGCACACATCCGGGGTTCAACCCTCCATCACCTCTGTGTAATTGCAGCATGTTATTCCGTCTCTCTAAATCGCAGTTCCTTCTTTTGTAAGTGGTTGATTAAAACAGCTTTTCTGGGAGGATTAAATGTGATGATATGTGTAAAATGTCTGACATGTAAGAGTAAGCAATATTTGCTATTATTGTTATTATCATAATCATCAACTATTTATTTTACTTATCTTGAAACGAAATGAAGTTATTTGAGCACTCTATAACAATTCCTGCATGAATTCAAAGTATCACTGGTGATGAATTATTTTTCTTTCTCAAATTAAAACTTTTTCAAGGCCGGGCGCGGTGGCTCAAGCCTGTAATCCCAGCACTTTGGGAGGCCGAGACGGGCGGATCACGAGGTCAGGAGATCGAGACCATCCTGGCTAACACGGTGAAACCCCGTCTCTACTAAAAACTACAAAAAACTAGCCGGGCGACGTGGCGGCGCCTGTAGTCCCAGCTACTCGGGAGGCTGAGACAGGAGAATGGCGTGAACCCGGGAGGCGGAGCTTGCAGTGAGCTGAGATCCGGCCACAGCACTCCAGCCTGGGTGACAGAGCGAGACTCCGTCTCAAAAAAAAAAAAAAAGTTTTATTTTTGACATGTCTCAGGCCTATTTATTTTTCTGTTTTTGTGCATATGACCAGCAGAGTATTGGAAAAAGGATTAGATAGCCTAAAAATAATAGAGGCTTTATAAAATCCACTTTACTAGAAAATTACTTTCTGAGGCAACTGGACTTTCCAAAATAAATTTGCAAATTGTATCCTTATTTAAAAAAATAAAAACTTGGCAAGGCAAAAGAATTTAAGCCATATCAGCTATGTCATTCTAAATTTTAAAATATTTAGTCTTTCTTTAAGATAAATAGGAACAATTGAATTTAAGCAACCAAGAACAATAAACATACAACTCCTTGAAAATGTACAAATAACTAGATGGTTTTCAAAAATGTTATCAGAAAAATGTCTTTACTACTAACAAGCTCTAAACTGACCAGTGGCCATAGATTATGTTTGTGTCTGTGTAATGGTTGTACTGCCAGGGGACTGGCCAATCTCAGGGTAGATGAGGCTTAGCATTTGAAGGCATTTTGGAGCGGTGGATGGAGGAATCCCAGCTGTCTGCTAACAAAAACCTGGTAGGTCTTGGGCAAAGTAGTCAAGAGTGTGTGCTTTGGGACCATCAGGAAGGCTCTGAAAGAAGGGAAGATTTGAGCTGAGACTTAAAGGATATTTGGATGAGATCATACTATCTCTTATCCAGGTGCAGTAATTTTCTTTTCTTCCTTCTCTCCACCCCTGGCATGGCACTAGTTTTCACCTGTTTAGAGGCACACAGTAAGCAAACCATGGAAAATTATGGGAGACTGGTGATCACAGAAAAGTTTACTTTATGAACAGCATTGATGGGAGTGAGCAGTGCAAAACCATTTAGAGTGGGAGACTGAGGCCAGTAATGATTTCATGAGGTGACCTTGTCTTTTCCAGACTGCCTAATGGGCTGGTGATTAATTAAGTATACAGCTTTGGGGTGAGACCTGAATTCCAATCCCTCCACAATCATATGCTGCCTATGGCACTAGGGCCACCTGTGTGCTGCTGTTTCACAGCATTTTTCACATTTGTAAAGTAAGCATATGATTTGATTGTCATGAGATTAGGTGATATAATTATAATCATTATTATATTCAGTTTGTATTTTGCCAAGTATATTACCTTGACGGGTAACTTTGTTTATGTGCTAATATTTACTTTGCATCTAGTTTCCCAGTGAACTCAGCTAAAATCACAGGTGTCACAGAACTGGCCTGTTAAATCTAGGACATTTTTTTTCAAGTCAGGAATATTTCAAAAAATCTCAGTGACCTCTAATACCAGAATTTAATTGGGTAATCACTTTAAGGAATATCTGGAATTGGCTAGCTTATAAATAATGAGTTGCTTTTAAAGACATATTTCTTTTAAGTTTGATACAACTTCTCATTATCCAGCTTTTTTCATATTCAGAAAGTGCATATGAAAACCATAGTGTAATAATTTAAATGATTGTTATGAAAGGATATTTGTGATAGCAAACTTTTTTTAAAACTCCAGTTTCTAATAATTTCCTATTGTCTTACAACTCATAATATTTTTGAGTTGCAATAATAAATCCCTAATCCTTGTTTTCATCACAAGTAATGACATCAAGTAGGAATCATCATATACAAAACAAAAATGTTTAAAACTTTGGGGTACAATCAGAGTGGTAAAAATTAACATTCAAAAATAAAAATCTCACTCCCCTGGCTGTTTTGAATTATAGTTTCCCCACCGATTATATAAATATGAAAGAGCTCAGTGGATGTTTCTAATATCCTACAAACATAATTAGTTAATTTAAGATCTGCTTCCCTGAGATCTGTAGATACCCTGATCTAGAAATCAGAACTTAATTCAAAGTAAGAAGAGCAAGACAATGATTTTTTGCCTTTTTTTTTTTTTTTAATTGTCTAAGGTTGTTGTTGTAGTTGCTGTTATTTTCATTGACAAACATGAAATTCTTCTGGTAACTGGTTCAGTTCTCTGACCTCGAAGCTGAGCGCATGACACAGGTTGGACCAATCATATTACCTCATTCCCTGAGCCACAGTGATTCGTGCAGAGAGGGGCACGTGGCCCAAGCTGGGTCAATCAGAATTGTTCCCTGGAGTTTGTTATACTGCAAGTATCAGGGAAAACAATCCTTCTTTCCTGGGTTGGTAAGGATGTGACCTCAGTCTCCAGGGTGTGCAGTAAAGGATTAACTTTGCCCTAAAGAGGTTTGGCCCTTTTGTCCCCAGCTGCAGGGCTGTAATTTCTAAGCCCTTGGAATGTTCTGCCTGTAGGAGTGTCTTTGTTTACTTGAGGCCTTGAGCAATGCCAGATAGTCTGTGCTAACAATGTAACTTTTGGTGGGGTCCTTGGCACATGTGGTACCACTCAACCTCTAGAGGGGTTAGAGACCAAGGGTAGTCACGTGGATGAACAGAATGTCCGAATGGCCAACTCCCAACTCTGGACAACAAAGCTTGGGTGAGTTTCCCTGGTTGGTAATATTCTGTGTGCATTGCTATATATTGTTGCTGGGAGAAATATATCATGTTCGCATTATCTGCTGAGAGAGAACTGAAACTCCATGCCTGGTATGTCCTAGACCCGGCCCTATGCACCTCCTCTCTTTGTTGATTCTAATCTGTATCCTTTCACTGCGATAAATCGTAACCATGAGTGTAATGGCTTTTCTGAGTTCTCTGAGTCCTACTAATCAATTATTAAACCTGAGGGTGGATTTGGGGACTTCCTGAGCATTTTCCAGAGCATGTATTTTCTTTTTAATTTTACTTTGACTTCCGGGATACATGTGCAGAACATGCAGGTTTGTTACATAGGGATGTGTGTGCCATGGTGGTTTGCTGCACCTATCAACCCATCACCTAGGTTTTAAGCCCCGCATGCATTGGCTATTTATCCTGAAAGCATCTGTTTCCTGCACTACTAGAGAAAGGCTGAGAGAGTGAAGCAAAGATGAGAAATAGTAGGATGGATGAATGGAAGGAGAGAGAAAGAGAGAGAGGGAAAAAGAAAGAGAAGGAATAGCATCATGGGTCTGGCTCTAATCCTTGAGCCTCCTGAGGGTGCATTATTTTCTTAGTTATTGCTTTGAATCTTTGCATTTTCTGAATATACATCGAATAATCCTCTCTCACTCCTTCAGATAGCTTACATTGCATTTCTGAAAGCCTTTAGCTGTATCATTTAAAAATTTCAGTTATATTTAGCTAAAACATATCATTTTTTACCCTTAGAGAAGTGAGTGTGATTAAAGTAAAACCAGGACAAAATAAAGTAAATATTTTTACAACTCTCAATACAGTTATTGAAAATATATATTCATGTGAAGTGAATTAATCTAGAAATGTGGATGTCAACCTGACAGGCCATTTTAATCCCCAAGTTATTTCTGAAATGCTGTTAGAATAAGAGATTTGGAAACAGAAGTTAGTATAGGTCTGCTGGTTTTATAATTTTTGTAAGAATTTTCTAATACATAATTTTTCTGTATCTTGAACTCTCAGAATAATATTACTTTTATTAGGCAAGAGATAGAATTCCATTACTCTAAAGGACTAAAGCTAAACTATTGTGACGCTGCTCAAAGAGATTATTTAAACCTGAAGAGATTGTTTTACAGAAAATTTTACATTATTCTAGTACTAAATTCCAAGTATTAGCCCACAGAAGAAAGTTAACAAGTATATCCTCTATAAACTCTGTAAACATTTAGACAATTGCATTATCAGCATTTTTCATTCTATTGATGGAAAATGGATCACACTTATTACATGCCTGATGTTAGCCTGGGAATTGCAATTGGATTTCCATTACTGTATCAGAATTTCTTGGGCTTTTTGGAAACAAAAAGGAACTTTCTTAATTTGATAAAGTATCTACAAATACTTAAAATGAAAAATCGTATTTGATGCTGATGTGTCAGGAACATTTCCTATAAAGTGAAGAGTAAGACAATGAATTCCATTCTCTTATTACTCTGTCTAGGTCCTAGACAGTGCAATACACACAAAAAAAGAAATATAAACTATAATTATTGGAATGAAGAAACTGTCATGATTACAGGTAGTATAATTTTTTAATAAAAATTTTCAATGAACTTTGGAAACTTGATAGATATAAGGTTGATATATAAGTATCAATACATGTACCTGATTGTGTCCCTAAATATCAGCATGATCAATTAGAAAATGTATTCTTTAAAGGATTCTGTGCCCAATAAGCACCAGGTATCAATGAGTAAATGTGAGAAATGAATGCCCCGTATTAAGAGTATTGTACAACAGTGTCAAAGTACACAAAATGACACATACATGGATATTTTATTTTGTTTTTGAGATGGAATTCCATTTGTCACCCAGGATGGAATGCAGTGGGGCGTCCTGAGCTCAGTGCAACCTCTGCTTCCCGGGTTCAAGAGATGCTCCTGTCTCAGCCTCCCAAGTAGCTGGGATTACAGGCACACGCCACCATGCCTGGCTAATTTTTTTGTATTTTTAGTAGAGACCGGGTATTGCCATGTTCACAAGGCTAGTCTCAAACTCCTGACCTCAGGTAATCTGCCCGCCTTGGCCTCCCAAAGAGCTGGGATTATAGCCATGAGCCACTGTACCTGGCCTTAGATATTTTATATATGGGAAGATTTATTTTCCTAAATAAATCAATTATACCAAAAGTAATCTAAAACTTTAATTAAAACCCCAATAGAGATTTTTCTTCACAGAGGTAGTCAGTTCATGTAGAACTAGTTAATTCATCTGGAAGAATCAAGAGCCCCAAATAGCTCAAAATAGTGATTTTGATGAGGAAGAATAAAGAAACAGCATGGTGCAGTTAGAGACTGATGTTAAAGTGATCATATTCAAGACAGTGTGCTGATGGTACACTCGTAGAGAAATAAAAGACCCCAGGAACAGACCTACATAGATATGAGAATGGATCAGAGATAGTCTTACAGATTAGTGGGGGGAAATGGGCTTTCCATACAAAAAAGTAGATATAGATATCATATATATAAATAAAATAAACTTCAGATACTAACATTTGGAAGCAAACCTTTAACATTCTTAGACAGAAAAGGAAGAGAATATGTTTATAGCATTATGAAAGGAAATAATTTTTAAACATATAAAAAGTACAAATCGTAAGTCAATTAATAAATTTGATTAAATTCAATTTAATCTCTTGTATTAAAATTCTTTTCTTAGGTTGCATATACCCTAAAATATTTTTAAAATCCTACATCCTGGGAAAACATATTTTAATACTTACAAAAGAGTTCATATTATGAACATAGAAATTCTACATGTTTATCAAAGACAAATAGTCAAAGAGAAAAATGAGCAGAAGTTAGGAAAGACCAGTCACAATAGAGGAAACCTGAAGCAACAATAAATGCTTGAAAAAAATTCATCCCTCTCCCTTGCTTTGACATTAGGGAAATACAAATTAAAATGATGAAGACAGAGTGTTTCCAACCCATCAGAATGGCGAACAAAACAAAACGAAACAAAACCTCTGATAACACCAAATAACACCAAATATTGGGGAAAATGTGAGGAAAATTGAGCTTCATATACTACTGTAAGGGCTGTAAATTAGAACGAACACTCTGGAGAATGACTGACTCCATAATATGTAACAAAGCTGGAGATGTTTGTCCACTATAACCAGCAATTGTACTTCCTTATTGTATTAGTCTGTTTTCACACTGCTTATAAAGACATACCCGAGACTGGGAAGGAAAAGAGGTTTAATTGAACTTACAGTTTCACCTGGCTGGGGAGGCCTCAGAATCATGACAGGAGGTGAAAGGCACATCTTACATGGTGGCAGCAAGAGAAAATGAGGAAGGTGTAAAAGTGAAAACCCCTTACAAAACCATCAGATCTCGTGAGACTTATTTGCTACCACCAGAACATACTGATTAAAACCACATACTGATTAAAATTATTTCCCACCGCATCCCTCCCACAACATGTGGGAATTAGGGGAGTACAATTCAAGATGAGACTTGGGTAGAGACGCAGAGCCAAACCACATCACTTATATATACAGTAGAGAAAACTACATCATAGCTTGTGAGTGAATAACTGGAAACAACCTAAATGTATGTCAATAGAGGAATTAATGAATATGGTATACTCCTGCAAGTAATACTATGCAGCAGTTAGACTTAATAAGATAGAACTGTCTGTAGTTCATTGGCCTGCTATAGTCTCTATTCTGCCCTCCATCCTTTTATTATTAGTACATTGGCATCCTTTGGAGAATTTGCACTTGTGGTTCCCTCTCTCAGGAAGATTCTTTCCCTAGAAATTGTTCTGGCTCATTTCTGTGCTTTGTTTTGTTTTCTGTTCTTATGTCATCTCCTTTGAAAGACCTTGTGTGAAAATACTACAGAACATTGCACCTCCCCCATTCTTATCATTCCCTGACCTCCTTAAATTTGTTCCCAGGTCTTCTTTTTGCCCTACGAGATTACAAGCTGCATGGGGGACAGCACTTTGTTTTGTTCAGTAAAGCATCCGAGTGATGCTGGATGTATTTGTTGAAGTGATACATAGACCCCTGCACACATTTGAAAGTTTATGTGCTCCCTTCACCTGCTCCTGGTACTCCCCCTCACTCAGATTACCTTGTAGAAATGGACCCAGCAGATCCTTCTTCCTACTGCACATCTTCTCACAGTACTAGAAAAGCAAGAGGAACGAAGAGCACAAGAGCAGCCTGTGAAAGTCTCCAACCTCCTTGCTTCCTCACAGCTTGCTCTCCTGGACCTTTCCGCGAGGCTTCAGTAGGCATGGATGAATGTTCTATCCAGGACGAGGACTGTGTCTAGCTGGGGAGCACTGGAGGTTCCCTTCTCTGTGAGATGCCTGGCAAATGATACAGCAGCACCCCAAAATGAAAAGACTGTGCTCAGATCCCAGTGTATTTATCTGCTTCTTCTTGTACTTTCTGCAATATCATCTATGTTGGAAAAGATCATTTAAAGCCACCATCTAGCTTAATGTTTACCTCCCAAGGGTTGGAAACGGATGGTTGTTAAGTCCTCCAGACAAGGTGATGTTCAACTGCTGCTCTTCTGGGAGGGATGCCATTTAGTGGGCTACAGGGTGCTGACATAAACTGCATCCTGGGAGTCCGAAAGCCTTCAGTACCTCTCTACTGACCTGGGGTTTACCTTGTCTTCTCTGGGATAGGCTGGAAGTTTAATCTCCTCACTTCCTTAAATTATATGGCTAAATTTTTATTGAATTACTTTTGTCAGTGGGAAGACTACAGGTTTTGAAATCAAGTAGACCTGGGTTTGAATCATGGCCACATTACTTCCTAGCCATTCGACTTTGGGCAGGTTATTTAATTTCCCTTGATCCTCTCTTTCTTCACCTAAGTTAGTGGGGTTATAATATGTCTTCTGTCTCTAGGTTTGGGTGTTGATATAATAAAATAGCAGATGTAAAGCACCATACTGCTCTAATGCGGATAGACAAAAAGCATATATTTTGACCTGACTTAAATCCTACCTCTCTCTGTGGATGTATTAATAATAATTTTTGTTCCTGTTGTTTTTGAGACAGGGTCTCATTCTGTTGCGCAGGCTGGAGTGCAGTGACACAATCATGGCTCACTGCAGCCTTCACCTCTCAGGCTCAAGTGATCCTCCTGCTTCAGCCTCCTAAATAACAAGGACTATAGGCATGCACCACCATGCAAGGCTAATTGTTTGTTATTTTGTAGAGACTGGGATCTCCCTATGGCACCCAGGCTGGTCTTGAACTCCTGGGCTAAAGTGATCCTCTGGCCTCAGCCTCCCAAAGTTCTGAGATTACAGACCTAAGCCACCTTGACTAGCAATAATTATTTTTGGTACAAATCACCCATGACTACATTTTACTGAATTTCTTTTTTTTTTCCACTACCTGGCACTGTATTTTGTCTTTCCCCATTTAGCTTAGTGGGGCAAAGAAATTAACAAGTGAGGGTAATAATTGATACTGCTCACGTCTTCATGGAAATCTCCTTGCAACCAAATAACTTCCTTCCAGCCACATGTGTGAGCTAAATTTACTGAGTAAAAGAAGAACTAAGAATGAAAAAAGATGGGAAAGATGGGAGGAGATTGTGCCTTTGGATATTGAATATCCTGACCTGGGAGAGTCTGAAACAAAAATTAAGCATTTAACTCTTCATTTTGGAGAATTTGCCCTAGCCAGCATTCAGAATCATATTGATATACTTCTACTAAACATCAACACATCTGGAGACCCCTAATCCAAAATGATCACCTAATGGTAAATGAAAGACACCAGACAAAGCTTACTTCATTTTGATAAATAAGGACACCCTCAGTCATTAAAGGTTAATTTGAAATAAAACAACAAAAGCCTTACCCACCTCCCCATGTTTCAGACTCTGTATAAACAATGATCATGTTTACTATGTTCTTAAATTGGCTGTGTTCTCTTTTTATGTGAAATTTTCTCTGCTTGCTCTTCTGCCAACCAGTGCAGTGAGGCAAGGGAAACACACACAGGCTTAGGGGAGCTCGATCTGGGTTCAAGTCATGGCCCTGACGCATAATAGATGCATGACACCACCTACCTTCACTCATGTCGCAGCTTAGGAAACTGAAGCCCAGAGAAGTTAGTACTGGTCTTGCAAAAGTCTTCAAGGGATGGCTGGGCATGGTGGCTCACGTCTGTAATCCCAGCACTTTGGGAGACTGAGGTGGGTGCATCACAAGGTCAGGAGTTCAGCCTGACCAACATGATGAAACCCTGTCTCTATTAAAAATACAAAAATTAGCTGGGTGTGGTGGCCCATGCCCGTAATTCCAGCTACTCAGGAAGCTGAGGCAGGAGAATTGCTTGAACCCAGGAGGTGGAGGCTGTGGTGACTGTGGTGAGCCAAGATTGCACCACTGCATTCCAGCCTGGGCAACAGAGCAAGACTCCGTTTCAAAGAAGAAAAAAAGTCTTCAGGGAATTAAACCAGATAATGATAATGTCTATAAAAGGTCTTGGTTGTAAGAGATTCCAAATAAGTAGCTGCTGCTATTATTATTACTGCTCCTATCTACTCTTCGTCTTTCAGAAAACAATTGCGCAAGGCGTCACTCTCTGCCTCTCTAAATATTAAGAAGCTAAGCAATGTAAACAGTCTAATTCTAACACACTGTGCCAAGGACTGTGGATGCCCCAGAAATTAGAGATTTTAGTAATTTATTATTTTTAAGTGTTCTTGCGGGGTACATCAACATAGCTTTAGCTCGGTAAACAGGTTGGTTAATTTGTTTAACTCCCCAATCTTTATTCGTGGTTACTGCCATCCCTTGGACTTCTGACTTCAACTAGCTGTTTTCTACTTTCACACTTTTATATAGAACATGTTCTCCTTTTGACCAGGCACGGTGGCTGATGCCTGTAATCCCAGCACTTTGGGAGGCCCAAGGTCGGGAGTTTGAGACCAGCCTGACCAACATGGAGAAACCCCGTGTCTACTAAAAATACAAAATGAGCCGGGCATGGTGGCACATGCCTGTAATCCCAGCTACTAGGGAGGCTGAGGCAGGAGAATCACTTGAACCTGGGAGGCAGAGGTTGTGGTGAGCCGAGATGGCACCATTGCACTCCAGCCTGGGCAACAAGAGCAAAACTCCATCTCAACAACACCAAAAAAAAAAAAAAAAAAAAAAAAAAAAAAAAAAAAATTCCTCCTTTTTCAGGCAGTTCAGGTTCTTTATCTACAGATGCTGAAATCTAATCTTCTAAAGGTAGTTTTCCATGATGTAATCATCCTTCCTATACAGTGGTCATCAACTGGGGGTGGTTTTGCCTTGAGGGGACATTTGGCAATATCTGGGGATATTTTTGGTTGTCACAAAGGAGAGAGGGCGTTGCTTGTGGCATCTCATGAGTGGAGGTTAGGGATATTGCCAAGTACCCTGCAGTGCATAGGACAGACCCCGAACAAAGAATCATCCATCTTCAAACTTTAGTAGTGTGGAGGTTGAGAAGTCCGGAGGTAGAGTGACCCCAGACTTTTTCAATCAACCTCAGACATTTTGGGGAATGAAAAAAATCACTCTTAACAATTAAGCGGAGACAGTGAGTGTAAACTGGGACTATTACTGGCACACAGGGATCTGTGGCCCCCTATCTTGAGTTCCTTTTCTTTTGCACTGCTGAGATATTGCCCCAAAGCATATTATTAATTTGCCTTCTTGACTTGCTTATGGCTGTTCTCACCAATTAGACTCTTATGTAGCCCAAACCAGGCAGTGTGGTTTCTGCAACCTCCCCTTCTCCCTCTAGTGCTGTATACAGAGCACCTACTTGATAAATCTTCTTGATTGACTGTGCTTATTTATAATCTCTGTTCACAACTGGGTCCTTGACAAAACCTACTATAAACTTTTCAACCATCAATTATATGATACATCAAAAAATGTGGGTGAAGTGATGGAGAAGAAATCAACGAGTACCATTGCTCATAATGTAGAGAAGATTCCACCTCTTACGATGTATAATTTGATGAAATATACTAAGCAAGGTGCAATCCCCTTAATTGGTACTCATTTAAATTACTCATGTTTACTGTAAATGTTCTTACTGCACAAGATGTGTTTCTATTGAATTAGATAAAATTTTATTGTTGAAAGAGTGGTTTATACATGTGAAATCAACAAAAATATATCAAGTTCTCCAACTTCTGCCCAGGATATGATGGGTGCACAATACATACTAATTCCTTTTGCCTTCCCTTTACACAGGACACTTTAAACATAATTTTAAGCCATTTAATTTGGTTTCATATGTTTTTGAAATATTGATCTGAGGGGATATTAAAGTTACTGAGGTGGCTAAAATTGGCTGGTATGCTAAGGTTCTCACGTAACCAAGTACCACAGCCTGGATGGCTTCAACAACACAAATTCATTGTTTTACAGTTCTGGCGGATATAAGTCAACATTTAAGGTGTCGGCAGGGTTGGTTCCTCCTGATGGCTGTGAGGAAGGGAGCCGCTCCAGGCCTCTGTCCTTGACTTGAAGATGGTGGCTTTCTCCCTACATCTCTTTATATCATCAATGCATGCATATTTCTGTTTCTAAATTTCCCCTTTTTATGAAAACAGCAATCATATTGGATTAGGGTACACCTTGGTGAACTTCTTTTAATTTGATTACATCTGCCAAGATCCTATCTCTAAATAAGCTCTCATAACTGGGGGGTTAGAAATTTAGCAT
Organism: Rhinopithecus roxellana; assembly: GCF_007565055.1. Classification (NCBI taxonomy): domain Eukaryota; kingdom Metazoa; phylum Chordata; class Mammalia; order Primates; family Cercopithecidae; genus Rhinopithecus; species Rhinopithecus roxellana. The sequence goes on from NC_044553.1 coordinate 23,378,021, forward strand.
ATGAATTTTGGGGAAACACAGTTCAACCCATAACAATTGGTAGTTAACAAATTGCCATAAACAGATTATAAGCTAAATTAAAATTTTGTAGAGAGAATAATTCTATATACCTTACTACATATAAAGAGAAAGTTGTGGAGTCACTACCATTTGGAATATAAATGATGAACTTGTGTTATCGTAAGCCACTGGAAAGTACATGATACTTGTTGATCTTTAAAAACATTATAAAGAACTTTCCAGAGAAAATTACATGGATAAAAAATGTCAGCATCTTTCTTCCCAGCATGTGAACTCAAAATACTTTGCCTGCCTTTTAATTTATTTTTTCCCTCCCCAAATCTCTTGAGATGAATAAAGGACATGCTTTAGGTGACAAAACAGAGGTGCAAAAAATTGCAAGATCATTTCTTTCACACCATCTTCATTTTCCATCGTCAGAAAAATATTTGTCCTCTGTGCTTGCTTTATTGGAGGCATGTCTGCCTGACTGGTTAGAGCATGAATAAGATTATGGGATTCCACGTTTGTTGATCCTTAAGTGAATTGTATTCATGAAATAATCGGGGTGGAGGTGGGTCTTGAGGGAAGCCCGAGCATCTACCAGTCTGGGACTTGAGCCAAGTGAGAGCACTGGCTTTTTTTCAGTGTGAAAGAGACTAGATAGCTGCTGCCGTCTGCCTGCTATCTCAGGATGGGAGGAAGAAATTTAAAAAATGTATAAATTTATATCTATATGTATTATATGAAATATAAAGTATTTCACATCTATTTGTCTGTCTGAAAAGAACATTGGACAGGGGACTGGGTTCCAGTCCCCTCCTGGGTTCCAGTCCCCTCCTGCCACTAAACTTACTAAGTGATTTTAGGCAGGTCCCTTCACCTACTGGAACTGCTTTCTCAGCTGCACATTCAAAGTTTTAGCCTGGATGTGGGGCAAGGTCCCCAACAACCTGAGAATCTCATGAGGGAGAGTGTTCCAAGTATTCAAAGTGATTTTCATGTGGTTAATGCTAAGGATACATTGGTCCTTAAAGAATCTTAATTCTGTAACCTTGTCCCTAACATATTTAGTTACCTCTGTAAGACTTGTTTGGGGTGGAGAGGGGGGAGGGCAAGGAAGTGTCAGTGTTTTTAAAACAAAAGGAAGAGCTCTCCTCTGGCCTCCTGCAGACCTCCTCACCTTGCAGACCAGCTGCCTTTTGTGTCCCCCACCCCCACTCCGGAGTTTCCACTCCTGGAATAGGCATCAGCTCTCCGGAGTTTTTATGCTGTGAACTCAAAATTTCCGGGGCAAAAATCTGTGCACCCAGGGTTTGCCCCTTCTGAACAGTTTCACTCATTCTTCGAGGAAGGGAGGTTAAAAAGAGTGGGGTCGAGGCCCAGAGTATTTAAACAGAGGCCTCTTTATCTTCTTCCCCCTTACTACCGCAGGGCAGCCTCCGAACGTTATCAGAGTGTCATTAACAGGGACAGCTGCTGGTAAACAAGGAGGATGTCGACACCAGCGCCTCCGTCAACAGGAATTTTAACTTTAATCAGTCCCTTACTTAAAGAAACACTCCTCTTATTCTCTCTCCCTCCCTCCACGGTGCATCATTTATTTATCTCCATCAACTTTCAGATAGAAGACTGGCATTAACTCCGGAAAGCCCACTGGGATAGAAAATTAATAAGGTGCTAGGGACATTCACCTTGGGTCAATTCGAGGGGACGCGGAGAGAAAGGGAACTTGCTGTGGAGTTCCCTGCTTAGCTGGAAACCGATCCTACATATTTATAAAGGTGAAACTGGAGGGCTGCCAAGCGCCTGCATTTAAGTGATTAACAAATGTTTCTCTTTAAGTGGACACCTCTTGTTCTAAATATATTTGACAAGAATGCAAAGAGTCATCTGGAGGGCAGAGAGGGCGAGCCCGGGCCTCCTCTCGCGAGGCGGACAGGCTGGCAGGCCCGGCTCCCTGCTCGGTGCCAGCCCGGTTCACCGTCGCCGGTGGGCAGGCTGCCAGAGCCAGCGGCTTCCCGCTGTTTAACGACAATGGATTTACTGCTTCTCTGCATATTGGTGTTATTTTGTATAAACAAGGTTAACACTCCTTTTAAATTAAATGTACCACCTGGTGACTGAGTGGGTGACCTTGCCAGCTCTCTTCACCTGGCTCGGGGAAGCCCAGGCTTTCGCTCCAATTTCAACCTGTGGCTCTCCTTGGAATTTCTTTTGCCTCTCACATTTAAACAGAGCTCCTGGAGGAGGTTGGCCGGTGCCTTGCCCTCTGACCCCGCCGTGGGGGACGAGACCCCATGGAGGTACTAGGGGCCCCTGCGGCTGAGCCCGTGTCCAGGCACCTTCCACGTGGCGCAGGACGGATCAAGGCTTGCCCGGGGCCAGCGCGGGGCTGCCGCCAGCACGAGAGCCTCGGGGACCGCCCTCCGCCGGCAGCCGGTGTCACCGGAGAGTGACAGACGGTCTGGTGGGCCCTGCCAAGGCAGCCTCTAAATAGAGATCTCCAGAGGGGGCAACACCATAAAAAAGGTTCTTTGTGTTTCACTCTAGCGTGGTATTGCTCTAATATAGAGCTCGGCACTTTCCCCACCCTCTAGGAATTCGAACACCTGGAAAAATTCTCCTGGCTTTACATTGGAGGAAATTTAATGGTGTAAACAAACTCTGCAGGGAACCCCCTTTGATTTGAGAAGGCAGTGATCTGCCGTGCAGCGCTGAGCCGAAGGGGCTTGGAAACGACTTTGCCTGAGAATGTCCATTCGGCAAACACTTTAAGGATGACTTGGAGTTGTTTAGAAAAATTTAGGTAGACAGCACGGTCTTGGAAGTATCTAGAAACTTCAACAGAAATACGCTTCAGTTACTGGTTTAATTACAGACATCAGTTTGCCAGTTCCTTGCTAACTGTCCATTTCACAATAGGGCAGAATTTTTCAGGGGTCTTTGCTGTGCTACTATAGCTTGATGAATTGTGAACCGGTTTGTCAGCCTTATTTTAGCTCGGCAAATAAGGAAATCAGACCTGGGAAGGTGAAGTGACTTCCCCGAGGTCACCTGACCCAGAAGCCAAGACTCCAGGCCTGTAAGTTCCTTGTTGTTGATGCCCTTATTGTTTCCTGTGGAGTCCTGCTACCCACAAAGTAAGCTGTGAGCTGTAAGTATAGAGAGTTTTACTCTTAGCAGCATAGATATAGCTGTGTCAATAGCTTCTGCTTAAATAGTTTCTTAGTAGCTCAAATTGGAATGATGGAAATGTCTCTTTAAATAGGCAAAGTCATTCCAGTGAGTGATATAATTTTACTTGCTAGAATCCTAATAATTTTATTAAAAATAAGATATGGAATATGGATTTATTCATACCTTTCAATGTTTGAGGTACAATGTGTCCTTCTTTCCCAAAATCTGTCTAATGAGTACATTTTCTGTGTGTGGTTGGGGGAAGAAACTGAAGACAACCTAACATGAATAAGATGCATTGTCTATACACAATAAGTGTTGTAGCCTGTTTCTAAAGACATTCACTATTTAGTGTGGACATCAGGGTGCTAGGTTTTGAGGACACAAAGATAAGACACAATCGGGAACTAGATTAGTTAAGGTCCGAGGAAATTAGTGTGTACATAAAGAAACACTGTGGGTACAGAGAGTTCAGTGCAGGAGGCATCTAACTCCAGGTGTCCAAGCTGACTTCGCAGACCAAATAGCGCTGTACCCTAGGCAATTCCATTTGTGTTATTGTGGAACAAGTCACAACAGACATTCACCTTGGCTTATACAGTGATTCCTGTTTGCTAGGCATTGTCCTAAATGCCTGGCATAATCCTCATAACAACTTTCTGAAGCAAGAAATGTTATCAGTTCTACTTTACAAATGGGGAAACTGAGGTGTGGCGAAATTAGGTAACCTGGTCAAGAGATCACAAGGAGGAAATTCACATCCAAGCAGGCTGCTGCCCCTCTGTGGTTCTGTGTTCATTGTCTTGGTATTACCATATACAGGCATTACTTTCCTCCCTTCAAACACCCTGCCTTCTAGGTACTAACTATCCCAATAAAACATAAACTTTTCACTTTTAAAAATTATCTATTGCCAGACATTGTTATGGACTTTATATATACAATGATCTTACTATCTTTTTCCCCCTAACCCTGAGAAAAGATAGATACTATTTCCTCATGTTATAGATGACAAGACTGCCACATAGCTCAGCAGCTGCAGCAGTGACTTCCTTTTTATCTTATTAAATAACTTCATTGAAACTAAATTCTTAGAGGTAACCGATTTTCTAGGGTGACAATTATTTCAAATATTCTTTTCTTCTGGATGACCAAATTCCCAGGGTTTTTGTTTGTAAGTAGAAGGCACAGAGGCTGTCGTGGAAAACACACAGCAAACAAGACAGCTCCATAAAAAAATGAACATCTTTACCCAAGGGGGTTTTGCAGAAATTGCAACAGGGATTAATTATTGAGAACTGAGGTTGTCGGGAATGCAAGAGGTAATTTCTAGCTCATCTAACCCTGTAGTAGGATTTCCTTAGAGCAAATAGGTTTCTTTTACCTTTGGAAGGTAATATAATATTATAGTAACATAGTATTATTTATTATTTTATGTTAATATAATTTTATATAATACTAAAGAAGATTGGGAAAACCATGAAGAAGGGAATAAAAATTTATCAAAAATTTCATTACTGCAAATATTTTTGACATTATTCCTTCCAGCGTTTTTTATCAACACGTATAAATTTTGTTAAGGAAAAAAGTGTGTGTAAATACACACATGATTAGGATAACTGTCATGCAGATTTGAAAGCTACTCTTACCTTGATAAGCATTTTTTCACTCTCAAATGTTCTTTAAATTTTTCATTTATCATGATTGCAAAATCTTATTATAAGTATTTATTATAGTTTTCCATAATCCAGATTAATAATTACCCTATTCCTGGACCTATAGGTTATTTTCAATTGCTGCTATTAAAAATAATATTGCATATGTATTTTTGCTATATATCAGAAAACATTCTTTTTTGTTGTTTCATGGGAAATGTAAACATACATAGCATGAGTGGGTTTGGAGGAGATAGGATAGGAATGGGAAGTTGAAGTATTTAGAAATTTTGTTGGTCTGTTGTTTCACTTCTGTAAAAAATAACATACAATACAGGTATATTTATGTACATGCGTATTTACTTATTTTGACAAAAACAGACAATTATGTTACATTATCTTCTGTATTCCACTCTGAGACTTCCATTGTACTTTATGTTGGTGCCTCTAGGGCAGGATTTCTGATTGTTGGGTGTTAATAGGCAAAACAAACAAACAAACAAAAAATATATAGTGGGGTTGCTAGAATTTAACATACCTACCATGGTTTGGAATTACCCTAAGGGAGTCTAGAAATTCCAGTTTGTCAAGTATCCAGTCTTGTTTTTTAAGAACACAGGCTAGGAAAAGCAGAAGATTACTGTGCAAAACTTTTACAAGAATTTGTGAAGTCTGGAGTAGTAAGAGCAAATGTATAAGGGTACGTGGTTCCCTTAAGACCAAAAAGAGGTGTGAATTTGTAAGGCATCTAACTTTCTCTTGCTTGAATGAATCTGCGTCACTATCTTAAACTGAAGTATTGTTTAACCATGTTCAATTCAACCTCTTCCAGAGGGAGAGGGAAAGGCCCACGACCTGCTTGTCAGGGCTCCTGGATCACGCCCTGCTGCCTGCTGACCTATACCGGACTCAAGCCGTTCTTCTCGCATGCTCACCTGTTAACCCACCTATCAGCCCACACCTCAGACTGCTGGATGCTCCCCATTGAGCCTGAAATGCTGTGCTATCTGCCTGTACCCTTTTCCATAAGCTGGGGTTGGGTTATCTCAGATTTCTACTTGGGCCTGGTCAAGATTGCCAAGTACCTCACTTCTTCTGTTCTGGTCCTCATCCTGTGTTCCTGGACCAAAATAACATTTGAGTAGAAAACTTTTCTACTTGTTGACATAGTTGAACAGATTTTGCTTTAATGAGATGAAATGGAGCCTAAATTTATCTGGAAATGTGTGGAATCAGTAGAAAGAAGTAAACACAACTCGAGGAAAGCGGGAAACCCCTGTGTACATTCAGCTTTTTCACTCCCAGGGAGTTGGGCATGATTGTAAAAAATGATGTTTTCAAGCCTGCCAATAATGGAACATGTCTATCCATTGTGGATGGGCTTCTGTTGAGAAAGCTGAGGCTCCTTTTCCTTTTTGCCCAAGTAGAGAAGCTCTTCACTGCCCTAAGATCCTGCTTTCCTACTCCCACGCCAGAGCAGGAAAAGGTGAATATTTTTCACACATAATAGCCTCATCCACTCCTATGGGGAATGAGATAGTTCCTGTAGGGTGCTAGTGGTGGCGTAAAATTACAGCTCACTAGAGAAACAGTTGCAAGTAAAGAAATATATACATTTCCTCTATTTGTCTTTCCTGTTTGTGTTGTCTAAGTTGCAAACAACAGACTCCACTTTGGCTAGGTTAAAAGGAAAAGAGGTTTAACACAGAAAATTAAATAGCTTATAGAATCACTGGGGAACTAGAGAAACAGACTTAAGGCTAAGCTTCCAGAAACATATCCCAAAACATGCCCCCAAACCGTGACACTGACACGAAGAGACAGTTGTCATTACTGCTTTATTGAACAGAGGACAGAGAATTTTTCTACAATCACTGCTGTTCTCTGCACTGATGGAAGCCAAGCCTGCCTGGAGAACTCAACTTTGCAACCTAAAGCTGGTGGCTTATGTAGCTACCCCTACCAGCAAAATGGAAACTCCACCAAGTGTCTGAGACCAGTTTTCACAGTGTGTATCCTGCAGGTGGCACGTTGGGAAGATGCAAGGGAGGCTGGGAATTTGAGTCCCGATTTCCAGATTGTGACTGTGGGTCACAGTGAAGATTCCTTAGCTTTGCTTTCAAACATACACATCAATCCAGCAGGAAGATGTCTTCCCTATTCTAGACATGAACTTGCAACCTAGTAAACTGGTTAAGAATATGAGCTTCAGAATTAATCAGTCATGGATTTATGTTTTCTCTGTGATTGCGGGCCAGTTACTTTCCCTCTCTTTCTTTCTCATCTGAGCCTCAGCTTCCTTCTCTGTAAAATACAGATAATATTTCCTTAGAGGTGGTATGTGACACACATTTAAACAAGCATATATGGAAATCCTCAGCATAGTGTTTTTATAATGTAGTGAGCATTCAGTGTATGGTGGCTCTCATTCCAGTTACTAGTAATAAGAGCTGAAAGTTTATAGTCTAAAAGAGAAAAAAAATACTTATGACCAAAACTCATAATGCTAATAATAATAATAAGAATCCTACTAATAACAAACCAGCCTTGAACCAAGCCACCCAAGCTCATCTTAATGTTTCTTGTAAGAAATTTCAGTTCATACAAGGGATTATATGGCAATAGCTGAACAATGGGAAAGTTTGAGGTCGATGCTTCCTCAACTGTTTCCAAAATAAACAGTTACAGGAAGCTCACTATCCTGTGCATTAAAGCGTGGGGGGAATAAGGAGGGGGCTCCGTTACTCTAAGCTCACTACAGGAGACGTGGGAGCAGATCAATATGTGGTTAAGTGTTTTAGCTGCACTTTTATTATGTTTGACAGCGATGACAACATAGTATGCACTGAATAAAATGACTAATGTACACATTTCTCCCACATGCATACTGCTTCTATTTTTCGAACCTCCTGAGTGAAAGGCAGTCATACAAAAAGCATGCAGAGTGGGAGTTCCAAGTGGCTAGGGCCAGAATTGCCCACGGATTCCAGATTTTCAGAGTCACAGAGAGGAACCTGACTACCCGAAGCGGAAAGAACAAAAAGAGCTGCATGTTCAGCAGTTAACAGGAGGATGAACTGGGAAAGGCATGCTTAGCTATGTAGCTACATTTCTTTATCATCAAGCCCTATGTCTTTCCCATAATGTGGGCAGTGCTGATGAGTGAAAACATAAACAAGCACATCTAAGTACACTGTAGATTTACATAGTACGGGGCTAAACTTAAAAACAACAATAAAAAATGCTGTTATTCAAGCAACTTTTCAAAATCCTATTTAGATGCCACCCAGTTCTACCTCTTCACTGACACCCAGATGTTTTCACTTGGATTTGAGGCCCTGGCAGGCAGCATCCAGATGTTTTGAGGGGGCAGAGGAAGTTCTTTCATTTGTGGCAAATTTGAGAAGTGAAGATTCATTGACTCATGTAATATTAATCTTCCTACATAAGGAAATTGGAGCCAAGCTGTTTGCCCACTTACTCAGTTATGTGTGGAGTCATTGAACTGGGGTGGGACAGTGGGGAACCCCTTTGGCTGGGATTTTGTGCAGATGGCACTGAATTCCAAAATATCACAGTTTCTCATTAGCCCTGTGCAATTCTTTTTATTCACTTCAAGACCATTTAGTGGAGAAGGAAGAAGCTGCAGGCCTTTTGGAGGAATTTCCTTGTGATTCTGGTCCAGTCCACCACCACCATCTCACTTAGAACCCTGCAATCCTTTCTAAGTATTTGTTCTGGAATTCAGTTGCTCTGTTACTAAAACCCCTCCTAGTTCTCACCTCGCTCAAGGTTCTCATCTCACTTAGAAAAAGGAATTTTTACAAACAAATCTTTCCATTAGCATCATAATGTTTTTCATGCTTGGCTCTGACTCAGTTTCCTTTCACTTTCTGGGAGCCTTTCCTCACCCTTCTACCTTGCTTACTCTGCTGTGGCCCTACCATCTTTCTGTTACTCAAACTTGCTTTTCACCCTCCTGCTTGGATGAATGAGCAGAGTCATTGCCTGTAGTGTCCCCTTTTTCCAAAATGTTCTTCCCTGGATATTCCCTGGGGCTCGGTCCAAGGCTTAACTCGTGGACCTAGACCCACACCTAGCACAAGCTGGGCACCGAATCAGCAAAGACTTGGAACGCATGAACACACTTATTGTTGTTCTTTGTGTTTTCATGTGGTGTATGAAAAATTTGCTCATGCTGTACGAAAATCACTGAGTTTTTTTTTTTTTTTTTTTTTTTTTTTCTCAAATACCTGTGTTCTTGAAGATTTAGGTGACGAATAAAGTGAACAAGTTATTTCTAAAAGTTTTCAGAGCAAACATTCCATGATCAGAACAGGATCAAGGATTTTGCCTTTTTGTGGCTTCTTTGGAAGGAATAAGTGTAGGTCCTCAGGCCACCACATTAAAAAAAATGATTAATAGACATACTACATCTCCGTTGTCTGAAGTGATACTTTAGTGTACTTTGATTTGTTTAAGAGCTGAGCTTACAAGGAGGTATGAGACCATTTCTGTTCCTACCCTCCCAGCTCCAATTATCTGCCTTTCTGTGTTTGGGGTAACATTAGATGCATAGGGCTCTCCCTTGGAAATTTCCCATTAAAATATTGTTTTTTAAACCCATAGGTATAATTTGACCTCTTTTGGATGTTTAAATTGAAAATATGTGAAGAACTTAAATCTTTTTATTTTTACCCTCTTCTGTTATTGAAGTCTTCTGCTGTTTGTACTTTATGATTCTACTTTATGACTTCTTCTAGGCCAATTCCTCATTGCTCTGGTTCACTGGGGTGACTGAAACCTTAAAATAAGTTCTCAATCAACATGTGTAAACCAAATGAATGATTATTTGGACCCCAATTTTGTAGCATAATAGTCTAAACTTGTTTACTTGTGAGGCTGAGGTGGGCGGATCACTTGAGGTCAGGAGTTCAAGACCAGCCTGGCCATTGGAGATGTGGTGAAAACCGTCTCTACTAAAAATACAACAACAACAACAACAACAACAACAATAATAATAATAATTAGGTGGGTGTGGTAGTGCATGCCTGTAATCCCAGCTATTCGGGAGGTTGAGACAGGAGAATTGCTTGAACCTGGGAGGCGGAGGTTGCAGTGAGCAGAGATTGTGCCATTGCACTCCAGCCTGGGTGACAGAGCAAGACTTCGTCTAAAATAAAATAAAATAAAATAAAATAAAATAAAATAAAGGAAAATAAAATAAACTTGCTAACTTCCAGAGCTAAATCTAGAGAATAGGAATGCATTGCTTTAATATGATTCAGAATTTCCTAACAGTTGCTAGGGCATGTTTTAGAAGAAAGTGATTGCTTTCATATATGATAAGATAACAAAGGTGATAGAGTGAATATATTTCCAAAAATGAACGTTTATTTCCAATTTTCCAGCTGTGTTTGTCAAAATGGTTTCTCTCTCAACAAGGTTATTATTTCCATGTAGAAAAAAAGAGCAGGGATCTGTTAAAAACTGTATGTAATACTCTAAACAACCTCGGGGTAACCAAGTATTAGTTGCGGATAAACGTAGTCATCATGGCACAAGTGTTGACCTAAATCACCTCTGATTATATTAAAGCCAAAGGAGGGCATTTTGGAAGTGCAATTGGGTCTGCAGTCCTTGACACAGAAACACACTGACTCAACATCTTCTTACGCTGGAGACTTATGCTTGACAATTGCCCTTCAAGGATGAGAAAAATCCCAGCAAGGCACTGTTCTTGGTTTGAATGACGCCCAGAGAAAAGAAAAAGAAAAAGAATATAAATCTGATTTCTTTTCCATTTAAGCAATTTTAATGCTTCCAGTGAAACAGAGAAAATAAAGATTTATAATTGGGAGTTCAAGGCCGTCCATAGCTTCTCTCCCGAGCTTCCTCTCTATATGTAGATTTCTTGAGTTCTAGCATTCCAATGGTACCATGTTTGCATCTTTTTATTTTGGACCTTGATGGAATAAATGGAGATATGTAGTCTACTAGAGTATGACAGATAATGGATAGCTCGTCACTTACAATTAAAACAATCTTTTTTGCAGTTAATAATTATACTAGAATTTTAAATATGCTACCTCTTCCACCAGATGGTCTTGAATGATGCTTCCATCTACTTAATTGTGCTTTTTGTAAATCAGTTGCATAAAATCTTTTGATGCAGTTTCAAAGATCCCTTTTGTAGAATCACGGAGATCATGTAATTGGCTGAGAACAACTATCCAGTCTGAGAGGATGACCTTTTACCCTCTACCCAAAAAGAGCACTCCAGAGAGAAACGTGCCGTAATCTGGGTTTAAGGCTTCTTACCATCATGTGGAGAGCCTGTTTCCTGTGCCACACACAAACAGTGGCAAGAAAGCTCAACTTCAACATTAATTTAGAACTTCCCATGTTGCTCTTGAGAAAATCCACTCCTTAAAGAGGAAGAAAGGACCTCACCCCGTGCCTCCCTCCCTCGATCGAGATGCCCACACATGGACCCTTGGAACCAGTTGCAGGCAACTGTGAATTGGGAGGAAGGAAAGAAGAGATTGGGACTGAAAGAGGTGAGCATGTTCAAGTCTGTTTCTAGAATAGCAATAGCAAGATGGTCACCCACTAATTCATTTGCAAGGCTGAGAGTAATGCTGAATCCTGACTTAGGACACCAGTGAACGGCTTCCCAACAAATACGTGGACAAAAAGATGACACCACCACCTGAAGGAACTTTTAAAGCAATGAACGAAGCACCTTGAAAAGTTAGATTTTGGTTGAGAGACACGTCCCCAAAATTAAACGAAAAGGTAGAACTTGGCTTTGCAAAATTGATGAAAAATGGCAACGTATGCTACAAAGTAAGACCCTTTTTTTGGCTTTTTTTTTTTTTTTTTTCATGAGAGACAACAGGGGAAAGTTTGGCTTATGTTTTCTATCAGTAAATACTTAAAAATAACTGGAAACATTCCCATAGGCTTTGTTTGTTTTTGAGAGGCTTTTCATTTTTCCATGCAAATTAGAATTCCTAGTGTGGATTCTATAAATTTGAACTTTTGAAAACTTTCCCTTAGCATTTGGTTCAAAGTGTAGCTGGCACTTCCATGTGACAACAGTGAAATTTCAGTTCTGCTCTTCTTCAGAGCTGCATGTTATGGGTTAGATAAGTAAACTTGGCTTTCTCTCTTCTAATGACAGTGTGTTCAGGGAAGCTGGAAGAAGAATGGCTCCAGGGTTCCTGTCGATGCCAGATTTCACCAGCGCTACCCTGCTTTTATCTGTTTTCCACACAGAGCTTTCATAAAGGTTTTCTTTTTCTTTTTTAAAATTGTGGTAAAATACATATAACATAAAATTTACTATTCATGACACTAACTGCATTTACCATGTTGTGATGCAATCATCACCACTAGAACATTTTCACCACCCCAAAAGGAAACCCCATACCCATTAAGCAGTTACTCTTCATTTTCCTACTTCCACCAGCCCATGGCAACCACTAATCTGCTTTCTGTCTGTATGGATTTGCCAACTCTGGTTGTAATATTTCGTATAAATGGAATTATGCCATATACATAGCCTTCTATGTCTCACTGCTTCTACTTACAATAAATGTTTTCAATCAAAGTTCATTCACCTTGTAGCATGTATCAAAATGTCATCCCTTTTTATGGTTGAATAGTATTCCCTTCCATGAATATGTCACATATTAAAAAATTCCTTCATGAGTGGATGAACATTTGAGTTGTTCTCATTATTTTGCTACTGTGAATAGTGATAATATGAGCATTTGTGTGAATGTTTTTATTTCAACACCGGTTTCCAGTTCCTTGGGGAATATACCCAGGAGTAGAGTTCCTAGGTCATATGGAAATTCTCTATTGAACTCATTGGGGAACTATCAAATTGCTTTCCATGGTGGCTGCACCATTTCACATTTCTGCTAGCAATGTCCTAGGGTTCCAATTTCTCCACATCCTTTCCAACACTTGCTATTGTCCTTTATTTGGGTAGTTATCTAAATGTGTGTGAACAATCTCATTGTGGCTTTGATTTGCATTTCCTTAATGGTTAATGGTATTAAGCATCTCTTTATTTTATGCTCGTTGGCCATTTGTATGATCTATGTTAAAGTTTTCTTTTTGAGAAAGTGTTCTTCAGTTTCAAAAACATAGATTGTAAATTACATTTAGAATGTGCCAATTTTTCTAGCCCAGCTTGGTCCCTTTGAGAGGTTGCCCATGGTCCTGAAACAAACAGCACAATCCTGTCAGGTGCCAGTGTCCATGGAGTGAACTCTTGAGCTGCCTGGCTCTACCTGCTAGCGCCTTGCTGTTTCTTGACTTATGTAGCTGAAATTTCTGCGTTATCTCTTCTTCCATGTGCCCAATCAGTATTATACCTATTACATCACAGGCTTGATTTGTAGTTCTGCTCCTTATATTTATCCTGCCACAGAAGCTAGCAACATGTGCTCCAGAGTTGGACTGTGATGATTTGAATCATAGCATCAACTTCACTTTCCGGTTGTGAGACCTTGGAGAACCCAGTATCTCAGCTTTCTCAGCTCTAAAGTGGCTATCTCCATAGTGCTTGCCTTATAGATGTGTTGTATTAAATTAGGTAATGCATATACATCATTTGGCCTGGTGTTTTTGAGGTGTGCACTCAATAAGAAGTACTTTAACAACATCTTGCCTCTCCCTTCACATGCTAGTCTCCTTGGACTTACAACCTGGTGGTCCCACCTGGGTCCCCTGATAAGACCTAGATAATATGACTCTCTAGTGTTCTTAAGATACTGTTCCTAAAAACCATCTTTATTTATTTCAACTTTTATTTTAAGTTCAAGGGCACATGTGCAGGTTTGTTATACAGGTAAATTTGCGTTATGGGGGTTTGTCATACAGGTTATTTTGTCACCCCAGCATTAAGCATAGTGCTTATTAATTATTTTTCCTGATTATCTTTCTCCTTCCACCCTCCACCCTCTGAGAGACTCCAGTGTCTGTTGTTCCCCTGTTTGTACAGGACCATCTTTAAAGGCATTGGGACTCAATAAACAATTTCTAAATATCATGGGAATTAGCAAATTAATTTATAAGTTTTTATACTGCAGTTTAATTCTGGGAATGTAATACCATTTATTTCTGAACAGGAAATTTAATATCATCTACTTTTTACTGAGTGCCTAACATGTTCCAATCAATGACTATAGGTGCTTATTATATTATTTCTAATTCCAGTAATAACCCTGGAAGTTGATACTATTGTCTCTGTTCAATAGTTGAGGCATAACTGAAGTCAAATGGGAATAAGTAGCAGACCCCAGGTCTCATGGCAGATTCACTAAGTAGCAAGGTTAAAATTTAACACTCGGTCCCCATGACCCCCCAATTTTTTGCTCCTTCTTAATCACCATACAATTGGTATTAGAGTGAGTTGCTTTAGGCATTTACTAGAATGTTTGCTATTTAAAGAAAAAATTCTGAAAGTGTGTGGACCAATAAATACTGTGAATTACCATGTGAAGTTTGTCACTCTCAAAAAACTTCATTCCTCTTCCCATCCTTTCCAGTCCTCTTCCCTGCTGCTCCTGCTCTCTCTCTCTCTCTTTTTGACTAGATGACAGATGACTAAACAAAATAATAAAATGTGAAGCAAGTGTGTTTTGCCCATGGAGGTGGAAAGTGAGTGTGTATGATCCATTGGAAGAACTTGAAGATTCCTTAAGAATTAAGAAATTGTTACTTGACTGAATAGAGCATGTAGAATTCTGATTATTATGCAGATGTATATCTTGTTCCTGACAAACTGTAATATAAAGCAAATGTTCTGAAAATATGTTAATGAAAAGAGAAAGTTACACAGGATGAGAAATTCACTTTTGTAATGCTTAACGTAAAGCCGATTATAATATTGAAGTTAAGATTAATTCAGCCTTAAGTCATTCAGATAATTGAATTAATATAATTTATATATAATCTGATTTAATTAGCATGTTTTTAAACATCAATTTCAACGGAAGAAAGAAAAGTACTGCCCACTTTATTTTCCTGTGGATCTGGGGTGGCAAAATAAATTTTCATCTCGTGGGTCTGCTACAATCTCCCAAAAGATTAGTTATTTATTCCTTGTCTGAATTTGCTGACAAGGTCACCCTCAGACCTTTGCAGGTGGCAGTTGAGAGAAATTTGTAGTCACCTGACCTGACTTCCAAGTTGTACCATCTACCTGACGCCCAGACACATTCGACTTCCCTCTTGACTTTCTCACTTGTTCTCCTTGCCTATTTATTCTAATTTTTGTGTTATCTTGGTGTATTAGAGCTACAATTCATGTTAACTCTTTTTGAGACTATAATAGAGTAAAATAAAAATATAATGTAATAGACACTGTAATAGGTTTTCTGCAGATTACTTGAGCCTGGAATGTCCCTGGTATGGCAAGGTTTCCAGTGGTAAAGAGCTAGATACAATTTTAATCCCATCCAACAGGGGTGATTGATTCTAATCACCTCATTTCTCTAATATCTTATGCAATGGTATAAGTCACCTAACCAAGCAAGTATTGGAGAATGTCTATATGTTCCATATGTATCTATTTGTAGCCACTCCTATTTAAAAAGGCCAGTTGGGCCCAAGGTCAGAGAAACAATTATTATTATTTCCAAAATGTATGCAATGTCAATATACTTTGAACAATAAGTAATAATAATAATACAGATTTCAAATGTAATATTCTTTAAAGTAAGCAAAATAGACAACTTGACCGCACCTGTCAGGTTCGGGGGAATAAAGTACGCTATAGAACCATCTTGTTTTGCTTCTTTCAAACAATGTCAGAAGTTTAGACGATAGCACCATCAGTAGAACCTTTCTTTCAAAGCTTAGTGTGAGTTTATTTGATCTTGAGGGGCCCATCTGGATATTCACCAGAGAAGTCTGCTTGTCTGCAAGTGAACGTAATTTTGTGTGTGGGCAGGCAAAGGATGGGCCACTGTGAGCATGGGGACCACAGCAACCTTTGGCTCGGGTGCATAGGAAGCAGGTGCTGGGCAGCAGGGAGGAGTTAAAACATCGCTTGGAATGTTCCAGTGAGATATCATCATGTATGGGCTTAATAAGACGCCGTGACTGCAGAGGATTCTTACTCTGTGGGAGCTGACTCTAGGCCCCTGTTAGGAGATGACAGGAGCAGCTATTCACACATACTTGTGAAATAAAGCTAAGTTACACTCACACAGAGCCGTAGTGACTATAAAGACAGTGTACACAGTTAGACACTTTTAACTGAAAACACAAATTTTAACAGAATGTTGGTAAAGACATGGACAATGTTGTTTCCCCATTTCTTGTAAACATGGTTTCAGCTCTCACATCTATCCTATCCTATATCTGTCTACATAATGCCTGTCACATGTCCACTTTGAAACCCACAGGGTATCGTGGGTGGATCTGCGAACTGCTAGAGACAAATCTGAGATGGAATCACAATGGCATCATGACTCATTTTTCTTTATGTGTATCTCTCTTCATTTTCTTTTCCTCATGGCAGAGTTTTAAGGGGTTACTAGTATCAGGTCCTGAATTCATTTGCTAAAGGTAGCTGCGGGATTTGAGAAAAAGCAGCTGTTAACAATAGTTGGACATTACCAGGAGAAACAACACTCAGGACTCCCGTGGTTGTGGTTCTGCAAAAGTGTGAAGCTGTGTTTGATTTAAAATAACCAAATCCTTTTCTGGAAGGGTGTGCAAAGTTAGGAAGTAAGCTTGTGGAGAAGAAGGTATATTTTTGTATGTTTTTGGACAATGCAATACCAAGTTATGTTATTGGAGTGGTCATGCTTACTAACTACTGGGAATGAGTTTCTCTTCCTAAGCTATACACAACTTGGTGTGTTGCTGAATCAGAGGACTGAAGTCCAGGGGCCATGGACCTGATTTTCTTTGCACTATATCACGACACCCTCTGTTGCTAGCTACAAGGGCGTGTGTGCTGTTGGTGGGCAATAGATACCCATGGCATTAAACATGCTGACAAAACTAAGGGTGGAAATACCAGAAGGACATATTCACATTTTCAAAAGCGTATAAGAATTAAACTTCTGTATAATATTTTTCTAGCAACTGCACATACAGAATTAGAAAGACAAGCAACTAGACACTTTAAATTAGAATACACACTTGTTTTCCCCCTCAGGGAAATAAAGTTGGGGGGTGCTACATACCTTCTTTATTCTGAAATGGACACATTTATTTCTCAGATAAAATTTAGTTAAATAACTTTTTTGGGGGTAGAGTTACGTTGGCCACTGTAGAATTCAATGCTTTCTTCTGCGTATTTTTTTTTCCAAAAGATTAATATTTTCTCTGCTAAGCTTTGAATTCAAATGGGTGTTGTCATGGCTTTGGAGCTTTTGTTTGCATCATTAGAAATGCTTTTAAAAATGGGTGCATTAATTTGGTGGAATTAGGTTAACAAGTCATATCTGAAGTGCACTGATTTACATTGTGGTTTGTGGTGAGTTTAAAGGTGGTTTCGTGAGAAAACTGCCAGTGCTGAAAGCAAACCTTTCTCAGCCCGTAGTGCCTTGATGTACTAAGCACAGAATTTCCTTTTGTGGTCTAGGGTGACCTGGCATTGGATAATAAATATCTGTAAAAAGATTTCCTGAGGTTGACTGGAAGCATCATTGACACTTGAAGTGGTTGATTTCACAGCATTACACAGTGAAACTGGAAGACTTTTCTTTTTAGTATATTGAAGTCACATTCTTTGTAATTATCTCCTAATAGACAATAATCATTTAATCCCCTATTAACTCAAATACTCACACCTCTTTTTGTTGTGTGGTCCAAGAAGTTATGCATAATAACTTCTGCATGAGTCTTGCATTTCTTTGTTTACTCTTTTATTATCTTGTTTGTCCAACATGTGGACAAGAAAAAACAAAAACAAAACAAACTAATGACTCCCCAGTTATAAAAAAAAGTCTTATTAGAAGTTTGAGAAAGAAACACGCACACACACTTACACACACCCCACACGGAAAGCCACAGCATGCTCACATTAACTGTGGAAACTGTTTTCCATTAATGTGTAATCAAGAAGCAGGCAGACCATTTACTTTGAAAAATAAAATAAGAAACCAGTTGCCCTCCCCTCCATGCCCTTCCAGATTAGACTAAGCCCCCACATTCGACAACCTGTTTGTCAAACTTAGCCTCTCAAAGAATAAATTCCCTTTTTTGTCACAGAACCAGTAACAAATCAGGAGGGGTGGATTTTTTGTAATGAGTTAAAATATTCGAAAAGCTTAAGGTTTCCATTGCAGTTGACCTTTAAGGCATGTTGCAGCAAAAAAGTTAATTCACTTTGCACATGTTGCAGAGCAACAGGTGGTAGACAACCACGGGGCCTGTGTGCATTCCTCCGTTTTCCAACCCCTGGCCCCTGGTATTCTGGGATTTACACTACCTCCCCCAGGCCCTGACTGACAAGCTAATCGGTGTGCTGGGAAGCGCTGAGCTATTGATTCCACTGTAACAGAACACCACCCTGTCAATGAAACTGCAATGAAATGCTTCAGCAACGAAGAAAGGGAGGCATTCGACTGTTGGGCAACTGGAAGAAATTTGCTTGTAGGTAGTGCGGCAGAAATGAAAAAGTTCTCTGGAGCAGGGCCTTGAAAAGCCAGGTTATTAAAAAAGCCACAAAGCTGGAGTCTGGCTGAGTGGAGAAAAACAGTTATGGTTCAGTTAGGCTTATCTAAAAGAAGAAGGGAGGAGGGGGTGCAGCTTTCAAAATTGCGTTAATCCCTCGAGTACTTAATTTCTTTTCTTTTATGGCAGCTTGTAGTATAGCAACAAGTATTCAAGCAGTTAATAATTTTAAACAGTTTAGCTTACCTTAGGCAATATATCTTTAGCCTTAATTAAAATTTTATTTTAGTAGGAAAAATATTAAAATGACATTAAGATCTATCCTCTATGATGGGAAATATATGATAATATGAATATTTCATTAGACAAACTATTATTAAACAGTGGCTGGCATTTTCTCTCCTGAGTTTCACTTCAGTTGTCTGAAACACCGTCACCATTTCTTAATAATGTCTTGATAGCTTCCTTCTGAAATATTTGAAAGTGCCACATTAATTAGAAACAGAAGCCAGATGCACATCACATTTTTAATACATTGATGGGAGATCCATAAACCACACCTAGGTACTGGAAATTCATTGAGAAGGGTAGTCTTCTCACAGCAACAGTATCTGTGTAACCCCAAGTATTCATCACAAGCCACCAAACAAATTGATCTTGGTCATCCTGGTTAAAAATTTTACACTGAAAAAAAAAAAAATCACTTCTTTTACAGTCACAATGCTAAAGAAGAAAGATAGAAGCTAAAACTACTATATTTGCAACTTTCATAAGCTTTATCTACCTATTATGTAGTCATGTGTGTGCCTGTGTGTTTGTGTGTGTGTGTGTGTGCATGCGTGTGCATTCGCGAGTTTCTCTGGAAGTGCTTAAAGAGTTAAGCAGTTGGGTCTCATCAGTGTAAGGAATCTTAATGACAAAACAAGTCTTTGAAAATTACCTCCAACCTGAAACTACACAGAAAAGAACCATCAATTTTCATCTGTATTTCCATCTTTCATCTCTGCATCTAGTACTGATCACTAAGGCATTGACGTGCTCCTTCACTCTAATTAGATTAATTTCAATTTCCCTTGTGTGTGAGAAGGACACACTTATCATCTCCCTCCCTGGTGAACCCAATAATTGATTGGATGGTGGCAGGTTGGTGAGCTCCTCCTCCTGCCAAGATGAAGGAAAGTCTGGATCAGGGGGTTATTGAGGACTCATTTTTTGAAGTCGGAGTTGTTGATTGTACTTGTGACTTTGATGATGGAGTCTTCTAGTCTGTGGCATCTTTGCTCTGTGAAGAGTTGGCTGTGCTGTGCCTTCTAAATATAGTTTGTGAATATGCATGCTTCAGTGGGCCGTGAGGCACGTGGGAAACGGGCAGGGCAGAGGCGTGTCTGTTGACAAGAGTGGATGGGGCACCAAGGGGAAGGGGCACTTAACTTGGAGTGAGGAGGTGTGGGTTTCTGTGCCAATTCTGTTCCTAACCAGCTGATGTCTTGAGACATTTACTTATCCTCGAAGGACCCATTTTTTATCTATAGAGGAAGATTTATTCAATAAATATTTATGGAACCTAACCACCATACAGCATAAACTGTGATAGGTTTTGAGGATTCAAAAGTGAGCAAAAAAGAGGGAGAGCTGTGGCTTGAGCTGAGATATGATAATTTAATGTCCAAGCAGAGCAAAGGGAATGTGCAGGGGAGGCAAGTCTCATCAGTGTAAGGAATCTTAATGACACTGATGTCGTTAAGAAGTGCACAGGACTGGAGGGTGTATAAGGAAGGAGCAAGGGCAGGTTGCAGTGACAGAAGGCTGCAGAGGGAGGCATATGGTAAGGGGATGTGGCGTGGTCAGATTTGGGTTGGCAAAAGATTTGTCAAGAACTTGGTGGAAAAGACCAAGAGTGGGAATGGGTCAAGCAGCGGGCAGCTAAGGTAGTAAACCAGTCAAGAGAGGTTGGGCATTACCTGTCTGAGAGCCTGGTGGGGAGGATGAGCAAAACTAGGTGAGCAGAATGAAGAGATGCTTAAGAGACACTCTTGACAGCATATGGTGATGGGTCTGGTTTAAGATTCGAGAACATGTCCCTCAGTTTCTGGCTGGAATTACCCAGTGGATGGTGATGTCACTCACAAACTGGGGACACTGGATAGGGACTAGATTTGTCATGCTCACAAATTTGGTTCAGGACTCAAGTTTGAAGACAATTTGATTCACCAAAGAGGATGATGAGATGATTCCTAAACTCTCCAACATCTTTAAAATTCTATGATTCGCTCAGATGAATTTGTTGTAGGGAAGTACATCCTGGTCACATTTGGAAGGTGGCGTCAGGCACTGAAACTATATCAGCTTTTATCACAGATGGGGCCCTAACCCTAATTTGGCTGTTTTCTGGCTGAGTGATATTGGTCTAGTTAATTTATCTCAATGTCAATTTCCTATTACGAATTAGGGCAATGCCACTCCCTTTCATGGTTAACATGAGCATCAGAGATAAAGTATACATTTCCTGCAAGTCCCCAGACACAAGGAAGAGTTAGAATTTTTTTAAAAAATTCATTCAAGTTTGTTGTGATGAGATATTCATCCATACTGTCCTGTGTCAAAATAAACAATATATTATTCCAGACGATGGGGGTGGAATAATATACAAAATAAAATCTACCTAATAAATGATTGTTTGCAGATAACAGTGACTATTTAACAACCTGGCTACCAGTTTGTTCAAGGGTCTTCTGTTCTATGCATGGGGCTCAATGGAGTCAAGTTACAATACAATATTCTCCAGAAGAAATTATTGAGTCTCTCTGATGAGGTTTCTTTTTGGCAGTAGTGGATAAGTAAGTTACATTCTCCTACGGGTGCTTAGGAAGAGTAGTTCCTGGAAGATGGCTGTGTTGCCACACAAATACATCCCTCTCATATAAGAACACATGTCCTCATGGAACCAAGACAGAATGATGGTGTTATAGGAAGAGGCTTCTTTCAGTTCTTGTGCGTGTGTGATCACTCAAAACCTTGGCATTTAACTATTTTTATTAAAACATTGCCCAGTCTACTTCATAGTAGATCAACATTCACCATTTAGTTACCAGATTAAACTTCTTGAACTTCTTGTGGCCATCCATGATTGTCATGAGACACGAGGGCAAGAGGTGATTTATTATAGAAGTGTGAAGCTCAGATCAAGATCTCACTTTCAAACTTTCCTTTGGAAAAATGCAAAGGAATTTTGAAAGGATTGAGGATTCTGGGAAACTTATTTCCTTATTTCTCCATGAAGATGGAATGATTATTTCAGTGTTTCTTAAGGCTTTTCAAGTTAACGGCTTCTAATATGTAAAAAGGCCTTGTACTTTGTAAATTCACTTATTCCCTCAAACATTGTAAACTGCCTGTATTTCAAACCTAATTTGTTATTTCATCTAAATACCATATAGGTTTTGCTCATTTAAAAAGAAACTCTATTTAAAAAGTGACTCTATTTTCTTCCAGGCACTTAAAAACTTACTACCTATCATCTCCTTCCCCTCTCTCCAAGTTCACTTACTTGTTAGCAAATTGG
Organism: Rhinopithecus roxellana; assembly: GCF_007565055.1. Classification (NCBI taxonomy): domain Eukaryota; kingdom Metazoa; phylum Chordata; class Mammalia; order Primates; family Cercopithecidae; genus Rhinopithecus; species Rhinopithecus roxellana. Next base: position 23,400,071 of record NC_044553.1, read on the forward strand.
ATCAGTTTCATCAGTTAAAAGAGCTATGGTTATGAACATAAAGCTAACCATTGTTATAAATACTTGCTTAACATTGCAAAAATTCTAAGGTTTCCAGAAAAAGTTTTTTTTTTTTAAATAGGAATTAATTTGGATGATGCATTTCTACATGTGCTTACAGTGCTTGAAATCTAATTTTGAGGCATCCACCTTTGGAAATGTTAGCATTTAAAAATACTTTAAAAATGTTGGGAAGATATAAAGTAGTGGCAATTTGGTGAAATGAGGAACATTAGTATTTGCCTTTCAATTTAGCAGCTGCTTGTTGAGCACTTAAATGATCAATATCTTGGATCTATTAAGATGACCCAATCCTGCCTTCAGAGAGTTTTGCATTTTTTTCTTCTTTAAAGTGCAGTAAGAATGTGCTTATATGAATAATTGGGAGTTGAAAATACGCCAGCATCATTCAGTGTGGAAAAATTAAATTTGGCATTGAATCCTAGGTATTTAATGCATACAAATATGGTTTTCTATATATTTTGAATGATGTTGTCAAGTCTCTTAGAGCCAACTCATGATTTTCTGTATTACTGGAAAATAAGGAAAGAGTGAATAAATAATTTTGTTAGCCAATCATTTCAATATCTTGCCTGCCAAGTTTTGAAGGGTCTGACCGATTTCCTGTCTCTACCTTGATCTGCCTGATGGGTTGTTAATAAAGTTGTGGCCATGACCAGCAATGTGGAAGGCAATAGGGGATAGAGGGAAATAAAGACCTACTAGATAACTATTTTCCTGAATAATACTGGGACATACAGACATTGGCTGAGAAAGAGATGGAATCTGTCTGGCAAGCCAGTAGAGCCTTTTGAGGATTTTTCTTTGATGGAGAAATCTCATTTTCTCTACAGTTCTTTGCTAATCTTGAATACTTATCTGTTTTCCTGTGTGCCTTCCCATTATCTTTCTAGAATTATTAATCTTCTTACCCACTATTCATAAGCTGGTGACGTCCCAAACCATGGCTAGTCTGCAGCCTTGTTCAGTCAAGAATCTCTTCTTACTAGAAATGGAAACAAACAAAACCTCACTCTCTACAAAAAGGAAGAAAAGTGAGAAGGAGAAAGATGTAGACAGAGATGATAGAACTTGGGATAAGAGACTGATGCAGGAAGTAGGAAAGAGGGCAGGACAGGAACCAAGGCAGCCTCTTTCTCTCTTTCATTGGCTCACATAATTGCTCAAACTGAAAACTGCTTCTCTGAGGATCGATTTCATTTTCACCTCTCTGGGTATTCTTCTTGCTAGTAATAAGCTTCCTCTGTTTCTACGAGTTGTTTACAACTTTTGAGTTTACCCATCCTCGGTTGAAGCCAGCCACAGAGATTAACTTGAATTGCTCGTCCCAAATCTAAACCCTTAGATGACTCAATTAGCTGTGGCCAGTGGAACAGGATCATTTATATTACAGACACATCTGATGGGGCGACCTTCCTTATGGTAGAAGAAATTTCTGACTTTAACATCCATCCCCAAATCGTCCCTCCCACCTATGCTGTAGGTCTAAAATATTATATCCACCAAGAATGGAATTTATCATCCTCAGATCTTCACACAGAGAATCCTGTCTCCCTTTCCCATTTCTACAAAAAGAAAAATAAAATGGGCCAACACCATAATTACCTCCATTCTTAGGTCCAAGATCTCAGTTAATTGTAACCTATCTTAATTCAGAATTCCTTGTTTTAGTTAATCACTACATCCCATAATCCTTTTGAAATGTCACGTCGATACGTCGATTTATACTTTCTCCCATTTGCATATGTTACCCTAGCTCATGTTTTTTTTTTTTTTTTTTTTTTTTCCTATTTCTCTGCATTACTGGATTTACTTCCCAGCTACCATGTCCTGTTTCCATCTTCTCCTTCATGGAAGCCATTCTTTCAAATGATCTGCCAAAAATTCTGTTACCTCCATGATATGGGACACTTAGGAATTTACCTTGGGGTTCTGTTCCATAAAATCCACCTTCCTTACTCTGGCCTCCAAGTTTTTCTTTCATCGCTTGGCTTTCTGATCCAACTCCTGTCAACTGGACTTCTTCTTTGCCTGGAGCCCTGGCCTCCTCACATCCCTCGCCCCAAGAGATGTCTAGGTTTTACTAAGTTGCATCAATAAAAATGTTCCCTCATTGTGGGCCTTAAATTTATGGTATTAATAAAAATGTTTTCGTTTTTAGTAAAATAGTATCTTTGTCTCCCTTTTAGTGTATTTTCCATTAAAATAAAAATCATCAGCTGTATTAATTGATTGTACAACTAATACCTTGCTTAAAAATGATTACAATTCTAGCTCTTCTCTCTAGAAGCCTACTGTGAGGTTGTGTCTCTGAAATCAGTCACATCATCAGCATTCCCCTTTGGAAGCAACAAGTCTTTCATGATTATGTGTGAGAAGCTAAAGGAGGGTGGAACTTAAATAGTCCAGAACCCCTGAAATATCCTAGAAAGATACCAGAGGCCCTGCACTAAATCAAGTTGTCTACAAACCATGGAGAAAAGTGAAGACATTTGGTTTTGGATGAAAATTAATTTTAATGTATTTAAAACCACATTCAACAACAACTATTTTCCACTAATGGTGAAATGCTAAATGTACTATTTCTTATTTATTACAAACGATTTGAGGTTTCATTCGAATAGGGCCTATGGGTCCGTGGCTTACTGTAAGCTTTAGATTAGCTGTGATATCAGAGCTGGCATGACCCATAGCAGCTGCTAAAGCAACACATGCCTATCATTTGCTGTTGACAGGCATTAATAAAAACCTAATTTGAGGAAATTATGAAAAACCTACTCATTATGCAATCTGGTTTATGTTTTGGCATGTGGCAATCATTGGCTTGATAGCCGAGAAACCTTCATTTCCAGAATTTTATGGCCTATGTTTCAATTGCAGACCCAGCCAAAGCCCCCTCACCTCTCCCACATGTTTGATCTTCTAATTGCCTCAAGACATATATACAGGTTTGCTTTATGATGCTGCAGGCTCAGGCTGAGCCCTGGTCTGATGTGCAGCGGAATCCAGGGTTGCCGTCAGAAATGGGTACTTGGCTATTACAAGAAACTTAATTCTGACCTGTCTATCAAGAGCATTCACCTGTAATCCCCCTCCCCCTCCTTTAACTTGTTCCTTATGGCCTCTTTGGACTTTCTAGCAGCTCTAGTAGAACATATCCCTCAGTTTAGGAGAACAATTCCTGCTAGTGTAGTCAGCACAGACTACACACGTGACTTGTAGGTACTGTGTGCCTTGACTATAGCTAATAAGTAACGTTTAAATCATTCCGTTTTTGTTTTATTACAAGAGACTTTTCTATAAATGGTATCCTCTCCAATTTTGACGAGAGAAAAGTAGGTTGGAAATGGTCAGGAAAACCTTAAAATCATCTGCCTTTATAGAGTCTGTACTTCCTGCTCTCTGATGCTGTCTTTTTAAACATTAAACTTAAGAAAAAAAGTTGGCAACTTTGCATCTCATAGAAGAACTGGTTCTTCTCATTGGCCTTTGGCTGATGCCTCATAAAAGTTCCCAGATAAACAACTAGGGGTAAGTGTAACCTCAAGCTAATCAAACAGAATTGTTCTAGAAAAAGGTCCTCTTTCTGCTTGATCTGCCTTATCTTTTTTGACTTGTCAAAGGTCTTCCTTCCTTCCTTCCTTCCTTCCTTCCTTCCTTCCTTCCTTCCTTCCTTCCTTCCTTCCTTCCTTCCTTCCTTCCTTCTTTCCTTCCTTCCTTTCCCTTCCTCCCTCCTTCCTTCCCTCCCTCCCTCTGTTCTTCTCTCCCTCCCTCCTCCCTCCTTCACTTCCTCGCTCCCTCCCTTCCTGGATCCCTTCCTCAATCTTCCTTCTTTCTTTCCTTAATATCTGATTCCAGTTCTTCTTTCTCTGTTATGTGCGTTTAGTTTTATTTCAATTCAAAGTTTAACAATCTCAAAACAGCTAAGTTGGACACAGAAAGCAGGTCTTTCTTTGCTAATGCTACAAAGTGAGAATGATTTGCTGATCCCTTCAATTCAGAGTTAGAAGGTCGAACTTAATTAGAAATCACAGAATAAATGGAAGATCAGTGGCTAGGCTTTCCTTGTATTGGAACAGTGAGTGTGCCCCTATTGGTAGGGTGTTAGCTGCCCAGAAAAGAAAGCATTTCTGCTCTTCTATTCTCACAAGTTCCACCATTGGACATTTGTTCACTTGACTCAATACTCTGCTTTTGTTTCTGTTTGTTTTGTTTTGTTTTAAGAGATAGGGTCTTTTAGCCCAGGCTGGAGTGCAATGGTGTCATCATAGCTCACTGTAACCTCGAACTCACGGGCTCAAGTGATCTTCCCACCTCAGCCTCCTGAGCAGCTGGAACTATAGGCATGCACCACTCTGCCTGAAGTGCCTGAGGCACTTCACCAGCCTCAGCCTCCTGAAGTTCTGGGATTACAGGCATGAGCCCAGAAAGGAAACTCCTTTTCTTCTAAAATGGAGGGAGATTTATTGAATATATATCATAGCACATCAAGACAGTGAAGATCATCTCAGTTGGTTCATTTTTAGAAAAATCAACTTTTTATAGGTAAAATTTACATATAAAATGTATTCATTTTAAGTGTTTTGATGCACTGTAATTAATGTAAACAATCAAAATACATAACATTTCAAACATCTCCAATACTTCCTTTATGGACCTTCCTGGAATTTGCTGTAAGTTCTTTTGTGTCTGGTATCTTGGACTCCACATAATAGTCTTGAGATTCATCCATGTTTTTGCATTTGTCAGTAGTCCATTTCTTTAAACTGCTGAGAAGTATTCCATTGTATGGTTGAAGTACGTTCTGTTTATCCATTTACTTGTTGATGAACATTTGGGTTATTTTTGGCTGTCATCATTAGAGCTGCCATGAACATTCTTGTACAAGTCTTTTTGTGCATATATATTTTCATTTCTTTTGGTTAAATACCTGAGATTGGAATTGCTGTAATTGGAGGGTTATATGGAGAATATATGCTTAACTTTCTAAGTTACTGCCATCTCTTTTCCAAGTGCTTTTATCATTTTACATACCAATTCCATTTGTACCACATCCTTGCAAACACTTGCTATTGCAAGAATTTTAACTGTTCTAGTGTTTGAGTAGTGGTAGCTTATTACGGTTTTAATTTGTATTTTCTGGATGACTACCGATATTGACTATCATTTTATGTGCTTCTATGAAATGTCTGTTGAAATCTTTCATCCACTTTTAAACTGGGTTGCCTTTTTATTATTGAATCATAAGAGTTTCTTTTAAACATAAATTTTGGGTATATATTTTTTTGTCATACACATGTACAATAAAAACGTTCTCCAAGTATTTAATAGTCTGAGTCATCATCATCATTTTCAAAAATTTCTCAGTTGTTTTTAATGCTTTATTTCTTCAGATGTATTCTATAATGATTTTGTTAAGCTTAGAAAAAAATTACTGTGGAGCTTTAACTAGAAATGATTAAATTTATCAATGAACTTGTGAAAAGCTAGACAGGTTTAGGATATTGTCATCTCTTCTTGTTGATTCATATAACTTTCCATTTATTAAGCACTTAGGTTTTAAGTGAAGTTTTCTGTTTTTAATGTAGTTGTGACTATTTTTGTTAATGCTCAAATATTTAAGATTTATTATTACATACCTGAGATTTTTTCCACTGTGTTATCTATTATTTGAAAAGTCCTTCATTTTTTAATATTTGTTGCATTATTTGGGATTGATTATTTTTCAGTAACAACCCCACATCATAGTGGTTTAACTTAATAAGCATCTGTTTCTTCATCATGTAAAGCCCTCTGCAGGTCTGGAGAACCCTCTGAGGAAGTTATCCACCACGCGTTAGCTCAGTGACCTAGGTTACATCTACCTTGGTTACCCTTATATCAGCAAATGTTTTCACAGTTGCCTTAGCCAGGGAAGGCAGATTAGAGAGTTGAGCATTAGCAAGTAAAATACTTTGGCCTAAAAACAGGCTGGGCGCAGTGGCTCACACCTGTAATCCCAGCACTTTGGGAGGCAGATCCCTCGAGGCCAGGAATTGGAGAATAGCCTGGCCAACACAGTGAAACCCTGTCTCTACTAAAAATCCCTGTCTCTACCACGAAAGTTAGCTGGGTGTGGTGGTGTGCCCTGCAATCTCAGCTACTTGGGACGCTGAGGCAGGAGAATTGCTTGAACCCGGGAGGTGGAGGTTGCAGTGAGCCAAGATCATGCCACTGAACTCCAGCTTGGGTGACAGAGTGAAACTCTGTCTCAACCAAACAAATAAACAAACAAGTAAACAAAAACACTTTGACCTAAAAACATTTATGAGTCACTTCTCAAATTTATGACCAGCAGTAGTCACATGGCCAGGACAAACATTAAGAGAGATAGGAAGCAATGCACCAAGAAGTAGAGGAGAATGGGATATTTGTGAAGAATGGTCACACCCTCCATATTGATTTTGTTGACTCATCTCTCATGCTAGGTATAAGAATATTTTATTTTATTTTTGGGGGGTGCTAGGTAGTTGTTCATATTATCTTCAATAATGTTATTGCCTACTTTTAAAATAATGTGGAACTGCCAAAATCTTTTAAAATAATGTAAAGTAATAGTAGTGATGTGAGACATTCCAATCCGTTATTTGAACTTAAAATATATGCTTCAAACTAATGTATGTGAGCTTTGCTGTGATTTGACACAAAATAATAAATGGAAGGAAAATTTGAAACATAATAAAAATAACTTGCATTAATAAAAAACTATATTGAATTTTGAAAGTTTTAAAATCCATCACAATAATCACCTGATTTTTCTTCCTCAGCAAATTGGTGTTATGAATGAATAATATCAGTACACTGTTTTATATTAAACCATCCTTATATTTATAATCTAAATACTTGTTAATTATTTTGTTTTTCAATGTTATGGTGTAGTTTATTTAACTGGATTTTATATAATAATGCTTTCTATTAATATTAACAATTGAGATGCACTGGAATTTTCTCTTTTTAGTGTTATCTCTTTTAGATTTTAATGTACTGAATTTATTGTCTTTAAAAATGAATTGAGAAGCTTTCTATCTTTTTCATGCTCTGAAAAAGCTCATTTATAAGAAATGCATCTGTAAAATCATCTGGCCATCTTACTTGGACTTTAATCATTTTTTTTTATTTCTTCCTGTATCTTTTGTCTGTTCACATGCATGCATACATACATACAAGTTTTTGAAATGATTTTGATGATTTAAACACTCTCAGAAAAAATTTAATATTTTTATATTTTTGAAATCTCAAAAAATTCTTACATATTATTTTCTATTTTTATGTAAAAACTTTTATGCTGACTCCACAGTTTCCTCATAAATCAATTCTTATATTTATTTTTCAATTCTACTTTGTTTCTTTATTTTAATTAATTGATACCTTACCTTAGTTTTATGATTATTTTTCACCCTGTTTCCTTGGCCTTTATTTTATGATTCCTTTTCTAACTTCTGATTTGACTTCATCATTTTTCCTCCTTGTTTAATAACATAAATGTATGTGTCTCCAAATTTCCTTCTGAAAGCATCTTTGACTGCATTCATTACCTCGTGTTATGTAATGACCCATAGATATTATTTTCTGACGAACCCGTTATTTTATTCTGCTTTCCTCTTTGAGATAATTTAGTGGGTAGGATACATAAATTTTTCAGTTACTGGTTTCTTATGATGTAATACTTTGTTACAATATCTAACTTAATTGTATGGGTCAGAAAATGTAACATGTACAGTTTCTATTTATTGAGTTTTTAAAAGTCTAACACTTGCACAATTATTGCAAACCGAGACTCTCATATTTTAGGGTACTTGAGAATCCCTGAGGTGTTGGAATGCATATGTTTAGTTCCTCTCTGGAAATTATAATTCAATAAGGGTGGGAAAATGCATTCTCACCAGTACTCAGTTAATCCTGATATAGCTACACTCTGGGAAAAGTAACCATAAATGGCAAGGGGATGAATAGAATGTATATTCTCCATTTATAGGGACAAAGTTCCATATTTCAGAATGAATTTTTATTATATTATTTAAATTTTAGAAATAACTCTAGACATTTGAAGGAGAATGGGATTTCATACAGAAAATCAGGCATTTGCAAAAGCACTGGAAGAGCCAAAGGCTGGGACATAGGCTGACCTTTGAGGGAAGCTCCCAAGATCCCAAAGGATGGGTCTGGCAGGGAAGCTGCTCTTCCTGAGGCCATGGTTGCAGCTGCAGCTGCCTCTAGATGCTCAGTAAGCTGTGGAGAATGGACACTAGAATGCTGCTGCTGTCAAAGCTCAGTTTCCACAGTCTTGTTTGCAGATAGAAATAGCCAAAAAAGGAGTCAGGGGTCCAATGTGTGTAATGACTTCCTTGCTTTTCAAACCCTATGTAAATCCTTCAAAGAGAGAACTAATCCGTATCCAGAATTGCAAAGGAGTGTGGAGGTTATTATAGCTTTTAGCTTACCAGTCTCTCTCACTAGAAGTATGATGGATGGAATTTGAAAGCATCAATATACAGGTAGAAACTTCTATCAGAGGTATAGCTGTGGTCATGAAGTGCAAAGAAAGACGATATGAGACACTTATAAGAACTCTTCGCCAAATTAACAGACAGTTTATGATGGAGAAGGATAAGTTAATGATAGTTTCACAATTTTGATCATGCATGACTACAGGATTGGGGCTATTCTTGAGCAAGATACATAATCCAAGAAGCAGTGTGCGTGTGTGTGTATATTTGTAATTATTTTTGCACCAACCTAACATATGTTTGTTTAAAGGCATCTAACTTGAGGAGGCAAGTAATAAATACTGCTTTACAAATTCTGAGTTCAAGTTAACATGAAACTATTCAGAGAACATCTAGAATCTAATGGAATATCTGGGCTTATCAGAAAAAAAAAATTACCATAAAAATGGAAGAGAGAAGCCATCTATACATTTAATATATATGAAGAATCATATCCTATATTGAGGATATCAGAAAAAGTATAATGTAAATTAACTACAGTATTTTAAGCTTAAGAAAATAGGAATGCATAAAAACTATTTTAGGGCCAGGCGTGGTGGCTCACACCTGTAATCCTAGTGCTTTGGGAGGCCGAAGCAGGTGGATTGCCTGAGCTCAGGAATTTGAGACCAGCCCGGGCAACATGGAGAAATCCCGTTTCTACTAAAAATACAAAAAATTAGCCAGGTGTGGTGGTAGGGTGCCTGTAATCCTAGCTACTTGGGAGGCTGAGACATGACAATTGCTTGAACCCAGGAGGCAGAGGTTGCAGTGAACTGAGATTGTGCCGTTGCACTCCAGCCTGGGCAACGGAGCAAGACTCCACCTCAAAACAACAACAACAACAACAACAACAACAACAACAACAACAACAAAAACTGCTTTAGAAAGATATATATTGGGAAAAATGCTCATTTTATTTGGACACAGAAGTCATGAAGTTTTAATTCTGTTTTTATTACAGTATGTTACATGAGCAAGTAATCTGAGCTTTTTTGAATTCAATTTTTCTACAAATAGCATGTATAAGTTAGCTATAGCTGTGTAACAAAACCCACCCCAAGACTCATTGGCTTGAAAGAGTAACCATTTATTATTTCTCATGACTGTAGGTCAGCTAGGTGGTTTTTCTGGACAAGACAGGTCATTCATGTGTCTATAGACATTTGTGGTTTGGGGAGGCAGCTCTTTGCCTTTGGCTAGCTTCCTTACCTGTGTGGGAGTTGGTTAGTTGCTGGCTTTGTTTAGGACAACTGGTTTATCTTTTATGTGGTCTCTAAGGCTTGAGCTTGTTTATTTCACAAAGAAAAGTTTCAAGAGAGAGTAGAAGTGTGCAACGCTTTTTGAGGATTAGGTTGGGAACTTGACCCTTATCATTTATCAATATGAATCTCGTGGCTCACAAAGCTGACTGAGATTCAAGGAGTGGGGTGAAAAACCTGAAAACATAGATAACAAACTACAAATGGTAACTTTTTGGGAGTGAGGGTATTAGAGGTAATTTTCACTTTTTTCTTTTATGCTAATATTAATTGTATACAATTTTGTACTTTAAACTTTACTGTTACAATCAGAAAAGTTGTACTTTAACAATATATTCATTACCTATTAATATAAAATAACGTACTAATTCATTTGTAGCCTGAATATCAGCTGAGGTGACCCCTCTGGTTTGAGAGTTTAGCAAAAACTGACTTGAACCTTCTTTCCTAATGTTATGCATGAAATTTGCATAAATAAACCCTTCTTAAGATTTCTGTGAATTTCCAGGAGATCAGGTGTTTTTCATTCTATCTCCTGTCCCTGTCCAGTTGTTTTGCTTTTTTCACAAACAGCATGAACAGCAAGCTTTTGGGAGTACACAGGTGTTATTGAGGGTTTGGAGCGATTAATTTACCACTAATCATTTAAGTTTTAATCATTTAAATGATTAGGGGTAAATTAAAATTTAAATGATTGGGGTAAATTAATCACTCCAAAGTGTCCAGAAGAACCACCTAGCTGATGTACAGTCATGAGAAATAATCAATCGTTACTGTTTCAAGCCAATGAGTGCTGGGGTGGGTTTTGTTACACAGCAGGAGCAAGCCTTGTCTCATTTTCCAAAGGTATTTGGAGAACAAAGCTATTGCTGTAAATACTTGACTTATAGAGAATCTTTCATGAAAGTTTTAATATTTTGTCAAAAAGTATATACACCAATCTTTATGAGACATAATAGTAGTAGAACTTGAAATTGAGATGAACAAACAACAGTGATGAATGTATGCAGAGCTGTCAGGGAAGAAAATGATTAATTCACTAAGCAGCAATTCCTAGCTGCACTCTTACTACTGAGCAGAAAACTCTCAGAGGCCCTGATGAAATAAGAGGAGCCTAAATACACTTCCCCGACCTCTAACATCTCCCTGCCAACCAGAGAAGACAGAATGTATCTGCAGCAAGAAATCAGGGAACGTTTAGATACCAAATACTTGATTATGACTACAATTTCAATAGCCATGTTGATGGAAAGATGTCCATGTTGGTGAAATATCCCAAAGGAATTTTGCAAAAGAAACAGGCCTGACTTACTTAAGACATGTCCAAAGCATTCTGGTCTACTCCATAGTGGGCTTAAAATTGGGTCAACTTGTGGGTGAATAAGCTAGATCACATTTATGTCTGAAAACTAGTCTACCATTCATAAATCATATGATATGGAAATTATTTATTTTCTTCCTTCTTTTTGGCATGTACCAGTCTCTTGCATCTTTATCCCTATTGAATACTATTATCTTCATACACCTAAGAAAAAACCCAATTGCAATCCATTACAAAGATTTTAACAAGTTAATAAAAAAAAATCTACAAATTCCTTTATGGGAGACAGTCCACCTTCAAGAAGGAGAGAGGTTGGGGGTGGTAGTGGAATTCAATAGTCCATTCAGCATTGAAATGTGAACAGTAAGGATAGTCTTTGGATAAATTCATGCCAGATTTGGCCTGCAGCTCTCACTGGGCAGTTCCCAGATGCGAGCAGGCCTTTAGCCTGTGGTGAAGAAGCGCAGAATAATGCCTCTTTGAATTAGTTTCAAAATAGTGCTGCAATGCAGACTGACAACTTCTGACGCCAAATTGCAAGAACAACACATAATAGCAGTCTGTTAAAATACCCATAGTACTACTAGAGGATATGGTTATTAATATAAATTAAAAACCATGGAAAGAAACCAGAATTAACTGGCATCAGATAATTAGCCTAACAGTAAGACACCAGAGTTTTTATTGAAGCAAAGATATGTAAAACAAAAAAATAAAAATAAAAATATGCAGCCAATACATAACTTGCAATTACATATAGCATTCATCTAACAAGTTTAAATAAATAAATACAGCATGTTTGCAAACAAACAAAATAGATCACTAGAAATGTACCCATTTTACTTGGTGTAGTGTATAAAGTAGACGGTGTAGTTGGGTGTAACTTTTAAGATTACAATGAGTTCTGAACAAGTCAGAAGGATGGTAGCAGGTAACAATTGGAATTTGCACTGAGGCACATGTTTCCCTGCAGTACTACTGTGAATATGTATGCAAACAAGGCATTTATGTAGTTGAGTTGTCTTTACCTCTCAACTGGGTTTCTTTGTGAAAAATGCCCATCCAGGGGTAATGCAATTGTAGGACTAATTGCAAATGTTGCTAGCCTGTGGTTTAAGGTCATGTACATAAGAAGCATATGCTGGTCCTTCTGCCTGCCCTGCTCAACCCCCAAACCCACACCTGCCTCAATCCTGTACTGCATCACAGAGTCTGCACAAATGTCACCCTGAGAGGCGATCACTGAAATCCTGGACTCTCAGTATTAGCTTGTTAGGGCTGCCATAACAAAGTAGCACAGATGGGGTGGCGTAAACAACAGAAATTCCATTTCTCACAATTTTGAAGGCTAGGAGTCCAAGATCAAGGTACCGGGGTTGGTTTTCACTGATGTCACTCTCCCTGGCCATTTGTCCCCAGGTCTACACCCAGACTTCCCTCTATGTGGATGTCTGTGACTTAATCTCCTTTTCATGCAAAGACATCAGTCATATTGGACAGGATCCGCTCTCAGGAACACATTTTAAATTAACCACTTTTTTTCAAAACATTGTATTCATATACAGTTACATTCTGAGGTATGAGCAGCTAGTACTTCAGTGTATGAATTCTAGAAGTGCACAACTCAGCCTGTACTTAGAGGAGGCCAAGGCGGAAGGATCACTTAAGCCCAGGGGGTTGAGGCTGTGGTGAGTTCTGACTGTGCCACTGCACTCCAGCGTGGGTAATAGATCACTAGAAATGTACCCATTTTACTTGGTGTAGTGTATAAAGTAGACGGTGTAGTTGGGTGTAACTTTTAAGATTACAATGAGTTCTGAACAAGTCAGAAGGATGGTAGCAGGTAACAATTGGAATTTGCACTGAGGCACATGTTTCCCTGCAGTACTACTGTGAATATGTATGCAAACAAGGCATTTATGTAGTTGAGTTGTCTTTACCTCTAAGAAAACAAAAACAAAACACCAAACACAGTTCAGCCTGTGACACTTGCTTTTCCTGTCTCTGCTTTATTCCTCCTCACATGCTTACCAACACCTGAACATCCATATGTGTTGGCTTAACTGTTGTGCGTCTCTTTCCTCCATTGGACTATAAGCTCTCAGAAGGCAGGACTGCCTTGACTGCAAGGGTCAAGACCATTGCCTGACTCGCAGTGGACTCCTGAATATTTGTGGAATAAACGGCTTTGGATTGACTTGTGTTTCAGGGGAGAGCCAGATGCTTAAACAAATAAGAAATGCTAGCAAATGCAAACATTTGTGAAAGTCTTGGGACATATTCTTTTTAATTGTCAAAGGCTTATTTTAAAGCAAAAATCCTGCACGGTCCTCAAGTTTTACAGTTTGCAGTGGAAGTGTTGGTGTAAGTCTGCCAACAAAGTTTTCTTGGGAAAGACTATTCTATTTTCCTGCAAGTATACCCTTAATTGTTATTAATTACTATTAATTACAATAATTGCTATTTAATAGTAGTATTAAAATACTTTTTTTTTTTTTTTTTTTTTTTTTTTTTGAGACGGAGTCTCGCTCTATCGCCCAGGCTGGAGTGCAGTGGACGGATCTCAGCTCACTGCAAGCTCTGCCTCCCGGGTTTATGCCATTCTCCTGCCTCAGCCTCCCGAGTAGCTGGGACTACAGGCGCCCGCCACCACGCCCGGCTAGTTTTTTGTATTTTTTAGTAGAGACGGGGTTTCACGGTGTTAGCCAGGATGGTCTCGATCTCCTGACCTCGTGATCCACCCGTCTCGGCCTCCCAAAGTGCTGGGATTACAGGCTTGAGCCACCGCGCCCGGCTAAAATACTTTCAAAAAGCAAAATGATGATACTAGTGGATGGGTTTTTTTAAAAAAATGTAATGTTCTTACTTAGCAAAAGAAGAAAAAAGAAAAAGAAAAAGAAATACCCTGACATGTCTTCTAAAATGTTGCCAGTCCTAAAATCCTAACAGGTGGGTACCACAGCCATGGACCTACCTTCTACCATCAGTTAAATGACTTTCTTTATATTTTTCCCAAGCCTCTCTTGGAGTGAGTTTAGGCATATGGGAATTAATTTTATTTCTCCTTATGTCCAAAACAAAACAAAACAAAACAAAAACCTACAAAGGAAACATAAACATACACACAGGTATCTTTTCTAAATATCTTTGTAATTCCCTTATTTTACTTTAAGCTTCAGAATTAAAAGACTCTCTTTACTCATTTTTTGGGGGGATGGAGTTTTGCTCTTGTTACACAGGCTGGAGTGCAATGGTGCGATCTTGGCTCACTGCAACTTCTACCTCCCAGGTTCAAGCCATTCTCCTGCCTCAGACTCCCAAGTAGCTGGAATTACAGGTGCCTGCCACCACACCAGTTAATTTTTTGTATTTTTAGTAGAGATGGGGTTTCACGATGTTGGCCAGGCTGGTCTCAAATGCCTGACCTCAGGTGATCTGCCTGCCTTGGCCTCCCAAAGTGCTGGGATTACAGGCACTGTTCTATGAATAAGTTAATTATAGAAGGCAACACATGACTAGAGACACCGCAGGATAGCAGGGGTGCGCTAGACATATTGCCTGCGTTCAGCCTCTATTTTCTCTCAGGAAAGGGTCTGCAACTTGAGTGTGTATCAGATTCAGGCAGTTTGCTGGTCTTTATTTCTAGAGTTTCTGACCCAGTAGATGTAAGGGTAGGTCCAAGAACTTGCATTTCTAACAACTGACTAGGTGATGCTTATACTTTCTGGGGATCTAACTTTAAGCACCTCTGTCCAAAGATCGTGACGTCACTGGGGCAATGGTAGTTGGCATTTATGAATAAAGTTTCCCAAAAGTTTAGATGATCCTGATGGGAGCAGGGGGCAGGGAGATTAGGGAAGAAGGTAGGTAACAATTACATTAAGCCTCTCCCTCTACCACACCACATTTTTGAGAGCTTCTGCTTTAGAAGGAAATCTTTTCTTTTTCTGTTTTTTTTTTTTCCAGATGAAGTCTTGTTCTGTCACCTAGGCTGGAGTGCAGTGGCACGATCTCGGCTAACTGCAACCTCTGCCTCCTGGGTTCAAGGGATTTTCATACCTCAGCCTCCCGAGTAGCTGGGACTACAGGTGCTCACCACCATGTCCAGCTAATTTTTGTATTTTTAGTAGAGACAGAATTTCACCATGTTCACCAGGCTGCTCTTGAACTCCTGACCTCAAGTGATCTGCCTGCCTCGGCCTCACAAAGCACTGGGATTACAGGTGTGAGCCACCGCACCCATCCTAGAAGGAAATCTTATTAGGCCATGCTACTCCCATGGCTACTTACATTGGTGAAAAATGAGGCAACTAGATAGATATTTAGTTTAAAATCATGCATCATAACATTTTTCTTATGATGAGTACCTTCCCTACAACTATTTTTATATTAGAACAAATAGTACATGTTTATTGAGAAATTTAGAATACTACAGAACTATTTAGAGTAATCGAGCATCACTACAGATACCTTGTTCCTGATTCTCTTGAAAAGTTTTAACATGGATGGATATCTCCTGAACTGTAGAAAGTAACACCTGACTCTAGGAAATCAATTTGTTTTCTCTAGAAAACAAAGTGCTGCTGGGAGGGTGCTAATGTGCTGGGGATGCTGCAGTGATCCTGGCTTCATTGTCTGGATACAGGATGAGAGGCACATTCACCAGAGAGTAGGGACCTCACTTGCATGGCATCTTCCAACATCAGGGAGAGGCCCAATCAATGCATTCGTGGATGTATTCATCTGTTCTCACACTGCTGATAAAGACATACATGAGTGTGGGTAATTTATAAAGAAAAAGAGGTTTAATGGACTCACAGTTCCAAGTGGCTGGGGAGGCCTCACAGTCACGGCAGAAGGTGAAAGGCACATCCTACGTGGTGGCAGACAAGAGAGAAAAATGAGAACCAACTGAAGGAGGTTCCCTCTTATAAAACCATCGATCTCATGAGACTTATTCACTGCCATGAGAGCAGTATGGGGGAAACCACCCCCATGATTCAGTTACCTCCCACCAGGTCCCCCCCACAGCACATGGGAATGATGGGAGCTACAATTCAAGATGAGATTTGGGTGGGGACACAGCCAAACCATATCACAGGGTATTAGGCTTTTATAAACTTTACAAAACTATAAACATTTTTGTGTATTTTTTCTACAACTCCCCTGTGTTTCCCCCTAAATTAAAGATGACTCAGGTTCCATCTGGATAAAATTCTGACCCCTCATAAATAAAATAAATTTGAAAAAGAGGAAAAATCACATCTTTCACTCTAAGTAGTATGTTCCTTTTCGTTTGTCATGAAAAAGCTCCTGTTGTTGGGAGGCATTTCACTCTGTCATAATTTATCTTTAATAGATCTATTTAGTATCTATTGAGAGATCAACTTAATGAAGAGATTTGTGTCTCTCAGCTTTTAATTTAACAATTTAAGGCTACTAGTGAAGTCACAGATCAAAGATTGAAGCCTTAATTGGTCACTTGCCTTTGCATTTTAGAGGCTGTTTAATCATTTGAGGGTAGTTACATTGTTGCTGTTAATATAAATGTCATGACTTTTTCCTTTGATATTTGTTCAAATACACATTTCGAGGCATCCTCTGCTTGCTCTCAGTCTGTCTGGTCTTCCAATCTAATGATACTGGTCTTGATAGGAACTAGCATATCCTTTACTCAGAATCTCAGAGTCTGTCTCATTTGTTAATACAGGGGTGGGAAATGATATTTTCTTCCCACTACCTATCTCCAGGATTAAATAAATCAAGTGCATACAGCCCAATGTCTGGCAGATGCCAGAGTCTTCTACTTGAATCTGCATAAAGGAGTAGAAACCTGGAAGCTATTCAGAGAATTTTGACTTTGATAAATCAAGCCGAATATGTACCCCTCCCCCCAATTATTTGCTGAATCAGGAAAAATGCATGCATGTTTCGTATTGCTTTGAATATTTGAGCAACTGCACTCAGATATAAATTACTGAATAGCTAATGAAGCAAATATTGAAACAATACCTATACCTGTGAGTTAAAAAAAAAAAAATCAGACCCCAGCAAATTGCTAATGGTAAATCTAATATATTAGTCCTATGAGTGAAATGGAGTCTACGTAGTTGATCCAGTGATCACAAAGTCAAATTGTTCGCTCTGGTTGTCATGTCTGGTTGACACAGATTATCATCCAACTCTTTTGAGTGTAAGCATTAATACCAATTCCAAATATGGGTAAAAATAATCTTGGGGACTCTGGTATGTATTGCTAGATTGTCCTTGAAATTTGTTCTTTACTTTTTACTTCAGTGAAAGACCTCTAAATTTTAGCCAGACTTAAGGCTGTCTGAGAAAAATAAAAGCGTACATTTCCAGCCTTCCACGAAGCTATGTGTGACCATGTGGCAAAGTTCTGGCCAATGAGATGTAAGTACAAGTGATGTAGGCAACTCCCCAGTATTTCTGCAGCAGAGACTGGAGGGCATTGTGCTTTTTCTTCTCCCGTTCTCCACCCTTCTGGTTAAAAAGAATACATCATGGAGAAAAATGGGGCAGCCATCTTGGACAAGGAGGTGACTTTCAAAATGAAAGTCAAGTATAATAAAGCAAAAAGATAGAAAGAATGTGAGTTCTTCCAGACATTCTGTAAGAGTGTCACCAGAGCCCCTTGATTTGTTTGAAGTAGAAGAAATTAATTTTTTATTTTCATCACTCTTATTTGGAATTTTACTGTTATGCACAACACAACCCAGTCCTAACATATTGGTCATATTGCAGATAGATTTGGAGGTCAAGTATAAACATGGCCTTACAGGGATCTTGTTGCCACTATTAGAAAACAATAACTTCTAACTGTAGTTGCTCATTATTTAGAATATTTTTTAAAAAGTTACAAAGACAGGAAAATTCTTCAAGTTATTTGTGCCTAGTTATAGTATTTTGTCTGAAGTACTTTTATATGAATACTAGAATACATATAAGAGGAATATATTTAAAAAGTTATGTATGCATGGGAAAAAATTATGAAGTTACAAGAAAGAATCTAACCCCAGCCTTTCTGCATTTACAATCCTATTCATTTTTTAAATCATCCTAAGTACTTTGTGAAAGAAGTAGAGAATAAGGAACAAATCAACATAAAAATCATAGCAAAATTTTTTTTAGAAAACAGTGTGGACATAGCTTCTAATTGGTGTTGACCAGCTTATCATGGAAATGCTTTTTGTAAACTGGTAAGAAGACAGTGACTTTTTTTTTTTTTTTTCTGACAGAGTCTTGCTCTGTTGTGCAGGCTGGAGTGCAGCAGTGGCATGATTATGGCTCACTGCGAGCACTAAAAACAACCTCCAAGATCCAAGTGAGCCTCCCACCTCAGCCTCTTGAGTAGCTGGGCCCACAGACATGAACCTCAATACCCAGATAATTTTTAAATTTTTTGCAGATACAAGGTTTCCCTATGTTGCCCAGACTTGTCTCAAACTCCTGGGTTCGAGCAATCTTCCTGCCTCAGCCTCCCAAAGTGCTGGGATTCCATATGTGAGCCATGGCGTCCAACCAAGACAGTGCTTTTGTGCATGTGAAGATGAAGCTTCTGCAGCCTCCAGTACAAGCAAAACTCTTCTCTCCTGCCTGTTTAGCTCTTGTTTTTCTTTTGACCAGGTTGTGCCAGTTTAAACATCAATTTTGTAAGGGGGCACTAGGCATTGGCCAGAGTACAAGCTGAGAGTGCCAGTTCATCTCCTGCAAAAAACAACTAAGCAACTATCACATGATAACCTTTAGAGTTCACGGCTCAGGAAGAGATCTTTGCCAAAACGTTCACACACACACACACACACACACACTCACTGAATCATATGTTATGAAATGAGGACAAGAGACCTATCTCGAAACTTTAAATCCTTGATTAAAGGCATTTACATATTAATCTAAAAAGTAGCCAGTATCAAGTAGACAATATCAATATCAAGGGAATGAAAAGATAAGCCACAGGGTGAAAGAAAGTATTTGTAAAAGACACATCTGATAAAGGACTCATTTAAAATTATACATAGGGCTCTTAAAACTCAGCAATAAAAAAACAAAACCAGGAGAAAAAATTGGGACCAAGATCTTAACAGATATTGCACCAAAGAAGATATACAGGTGGCAAGTAAGCATATTAACGTGTGCTCCACATCACATATTGGAGAAACGCTAATTAAAACAAGATATCACTATACCATGGCCCAAATTTGTAACACGGACAAAACCAAATGCTGGTGAGGATGTGGAGCAACAGAAACCCTCATTCTTTGCTGGTGAGAATACAAAATGGTATAACCATTTTGGAAGACAGTTTGG
The DNA here is from genome assembly GCF_007565055.1 of Rhinopithecus roxellana. Lineage (NCBI taxonomy): Eukaryota > Metazoa > Chordata > Mammalia > Primates > Cercopithecidae > Rhinopithecus > Rhinopithecus roxellana. Next base: position 23,419,570 of record NC_044553.1, read on the forward strand.
CAGTTTCTTCAAAACTAAACAGACTCATACCATATGATCCAGCAGTTGTGCTCCATGGTATTTATGAAAATGATGGGAAAACATTTGTCCACACAAAAACCTAGACACAGATATTTACAGCAGCTTTATTCATAATTGTCAAAACTTGGAAGCAACCATGATGCCGAAGACCTTCGGTAGGTGAATTCAATAGGATAAACTAACTGTGGTACATCCTGACAAAGGACTATTATTCAACACTAACAAGAAATGTGCTACCAAGCCATGAGAAGCCATGGAGGAAAGTTAAATGCATATTACTAAGTGAAAGAAGCCAATCTGAAAAGGCTACATACTCTGTGATTCCACGCATATGACATCTGGAAATGACAAAACTGTGGAGACAACAAAAAGATCAGTGGTTACCAGAAGGTGGGGATTGGGGGATGGATACGTGGAGCACAGAGGATTTTTAAGGCAGTGAAACTACTCTGTATGACACTATAATGATGGATGTGTGGCATTATACATTTGTCAAAACCCATAGAATGTACAACAGCAATAAGTGAACTCTAATGTAACTGTGGACTTTGGGTGATTATGATGTGTCAACCTAGGTTCATCAACTGTTAATAAATGTATCCCTTTGGTGGGGCTATAAATGTGTGGGGGCAAGGGGTCTGTGGGACATCTCTGCAACTTCATTTCAATTTTGCTGTAAACCTAAAACTGATCTAAGAAAATAACATCGTTTTGTTTTGTTTTTTTTTTTTAAATAGGCATTTTATAGCATAGGCTAAAACTGCATGTGCAACCATGATGTAATTCTATGGATACACGGAAATCATACGGAAATGTTCTTTGGCTTGGTCTAAAAACGTCATATAAAATGAAATAAGGAAAAATCAAATTTCTAATCAATCAGTTTAAAATCCTAGGGATTTTTCATTTAGCTTAACTTACTGTAGAGATAACATAAGATGCAAGAAACAAACCAAAAACAAAAAAAAAAAAAAAAAAAAAAAGAAAGAAAGAAAGAAGAAAGGAAATAAGAAAGAAAATCAGTTAAGTGGAATTTAAGTTGTCAGGCTACAGTGTAGAACTCCATTACCATATCCTTTTTTTTTTTTTTCATTTTTTTAATAGTATTCTCTGAAAAGCACTAGATGTAATAAAGTCAATTTAAAATTTGTTCTACCAATCTTTTGCATCTGTAATTTTCCCATTAAACGTAAATGCCCATGAGGCAAGCTATTTGCATTACATTGCATTTGCAGTCTTTAAAACAAACTATAAATCCCCTCCTTGTTTCATGTGATTGATGCTGTGTGTATAAATACCACCATAAACCTCAAAGGGGGCTAACAGTGACAGTAAATTAAAGTTTTCAAGTCTGGCAGCATCTCAGCACTCCAGCCCTTGATCTTAAGCAGCGTTGTTAACCCCCGCCTCATTGCCCTCCTGAACCTTTTTTTTCTTCTTTCCCGCTCTGCCCCCACCCATTCTGATTTCCTTGGGAAACACCTTCCTGGCCATACAAGTCACACCAGGGCAAGGATAGGCAGTTAATTAAATTGAGGCTGCAACTGCTTGCTAGAGAGCTGAAGGCCCCGACTTGCAGCCCTCCAGTATTTGAGATCAAGAATCTTGGGGCCCTTTCCCTCTGTAAACAATGGGCAGCCACAGAGACACTGATTAACTGGTCAAACCCCATGATTAGGGGTATTCATGGCAATTGTCTTCTGCTCAGCGGCCAGCCTCCCCATCAGCAGAAGAAGGAGACATGAGTAGTTGATGGAGAAGGAAGTGGGGACAACGAGGAAAGAAAGATTTCTAGCTATATATTTTTAATTTCTAGTTATTAAATAACCCCTCTACCCTCATTATTTTACTTTCCACTTTAACGCTGCATAATGAATATCATTACTTTTTATTAAAACTTAGACCAGGACAAAGAGGATTCTTTACCTACATAGGAGGGCTTACTTGAAACATAAACAAAGCTAATGTCTCTGGAACTGCAGAAGGTTCCATAGTCTGGGTAATTAATTAATGGGTACAGCTGGTAAATTCTTTCTTATCTCTATCTTGCTGTAGCAGGATTGGATTTGGAGAAAGCTCAAAACAGTGATCATGGAGAAGTCATAAACATTGAGTCACTGATTCCATTTGCCTCCCATCTTAATATGAGGTGATTCTTCTCTGAAACATGCAATTGCCAATTCCTTGACGGACTTCATGTGATTGTTCACAAAAATTGTGATATGGCTAATTGATTCAGGATGCAGTGGGGCTTCTCACTCTTATCTCAAATGATCCCCATAATTTTTTTGTATTTTTTCCCAGAAAAAAAATGTAAAATCCCATGTTAATTTTTTCTTCTAGCTGTATGTTTCACATATGACTTCAAACTAGGAATGTAAATTAACAGAACCTCACAACTCATATATGCAAAATTCTTGGGGGAATGGCAAATCTTCAAGGATGGGTAAATTATTCCTTCAGAAGGGGAAAAAAAAGACACAAAGGAAAAGCAATTGGGAATGGGGGAAGGGAAGACAAAAGGCAGAGAGGTGAAGGCAATGAGAGAATGAAGCTAATTAATTAATTTAGGCTATTAATCTAGAAGAAATGTCCTTTGATGATCTCAGAATCAGTGGTGCGTCCCAAGTGAATATTGACAGGGACATTGAAATATGTTTGGAAGGGAAGACATATACGATTTTTCATTTCTTCTACAGTCTTTTAATAATCAAGGTGAAAGAATCCAAGAAGTGTTGGCACTATGAAGATATATGCCCAAGATAGATTTCTCAAGACTTCCTTTGTTTTTTCCTTCTGAATGACAAAGCTGCCCATGCGTGGGACCTGCTCATTCTGTTGCCTAGATGTCTTCTCCGACAGCACCAGAATCCCTAAGGTAGCTAGTGTCAAGCCATGAATTCTCCTTACTGGGTTTCTGCTTTTCCAAGAGTCTTTCAAATACAAGTTGTAACAAAAGTGAAAGCACATGATGACTTGGTTAAACATACAAAATCTATTCATGTTTCTACAAAAGGCTCTTTGGACATATTTAAAGCCACATAAGGGAATTCTGGGGAAGTGGAGGGAAACAGCCATTTCTTGAATCTTCACTATGTGTGTGTCACCTTTTTAGATATTTCATATTTTATCAACCTTCACAATTCCATGAGGTAGCTATGTGTTTCTTCGTTGATAAGATGGGGAAAATAATACCTAAGAAACTTGTTCAAGGTCCCTGAAATTAGGGGCAGAGATTTCTGTTATTAACATTTTTTGCTTCAACCTTTCCAATGGAGCATGTTCAGAAATACAAAATATGAAATCCTTAAAGCAGATCCTTAAGGAGATAAGCATACATACCACATCTTCTGGTGAACAACCCAGCCTATCTGTTTTTGAAGCTGCTCCTACTAGAGTTTGAGTCTGATATGAAACTCTGGCCATCTTGTCATTGCTTCATGTTTCTGCTGTTCGAAATAAACAGAAAGAGGAGCCCAAACTGTTTGTGTGTGTGTGTGTGTTTACATGTGCATTGGGTATAAGAGACCAAGAAACAGAATATTGTGTTAGAATCATACGCTAAGGGAAAAAGGCATGTTTTGAAATGGATAGAATTTGGTGTAGTAATTAGAAACAGGGGAAGCTGAAGGCAACATCTTACAACACACAAAGGTTATTTTCAAGATCCTATGAAGCCCTTTACAAAAATAGGTATTACCTGCTCTATACCGACCTCATCTTAATTTAAAGTCCTCAAGACAGATACCCTAAGACTCTTCGTTTAAGAAATCTCATCCTTTTTATTCTTATTCCCAACTCATAAATCAAAACATCCATCCTGTGTCCCCTTTTCTTCAGGGACTATTCTAGGATAGATAACATGATAAACGTATTCATACTCTAGTACTTCGAGGAAATAACCCTTTCAGATGTGTCTATTTGATCAAGAGAATTTAACGCTTTAAATGAAAGCAAAAACTCATGATGGAAAGCACCTCATCTGCATTTAATTGCCTTCATGTTGCAACTTAATATCACTGGCAATGAAGGGATGGTAGGGGTTATGGTCTTGAAGGAAACAGGAGCACTGTCTTGTCAGGGAAGATTCATTCCCCTGAGACTTCCTGCTTCCTGTGACTTCTTTTCCTTGGGCGCCTAAATCCATATAAACTGGGACTGTGAATCTTGAATGAGTTGTTGGTAACTTTAAATGTTAACTCTTGTCTGGGCACAATGACTCATACCTGCAATTCCAGCATATTGGAGGGCTGAGGCAGGCAGACAGCTTGAGCCCAGGAGTACAAGACCAGACTGGGCAACATGGTGAAACCCCATCTCTGCAACAAACACAAAAATTAGCTAGGCATGGTGGTGCACACTTGTAGTCCCAGCTACTCAGGAGACTGAGGTGGGAGAATCACCTCAGTTCGGGAAGTCTAGGCTGCAGTGAGCCACAGGCCACTGTACTCCTGTCGTGGGTGACAGAGTAAGACTCTGTCTCAAAAACAAAAACGAAAATACATTAAATCTTAGACTCTGGAAATTTAGGTTCTAATGTACATTGAATCAACCAGTATCCTTTGATGAATGTTTAACTTTCATTAATTCAAACACATAGAAGGGTGATTATCTCTAAAGGTAATACAAAGTTGAATAAGGTATACACTCTGCCCTTAAACAGAGTATAGTCTATTACTATTTAATGTGAAATAAAATGTGATAAGTACATTGGAAATGGTACAAAACATGAAGTGAATTCTGAGGCAGGAGACATGGTTTCCACTATAGATGTCAGAGGACAATGTCCTTTTGTCTTAAGGGGCACCAAGAACTGGAAGATTTTGGTTCTTGACTTCAGAAGTTTTCTGTATCACCTAGGAAGACTGGATAGAGAGGTGAGACTGAAATGCAGTCACACTTACTGGGAAATGTAATCAACCATTGTAAATGAAGGCAGTGGCCAAATTCTAGCTCCAAGGGGAATTCTGAGGGCATGTAGCAGGTCTCCTGTATGTAATTGCCAAGAAATTGATGAGGGGAACTGTGTTTTTGAAGAGCACTTATTTCAGCAAATATCAATTATTTTGTACCACAGGCTTTCGTTGAGCCTACCATGTATCAAGGTGTGGATGCAGGACATGTGGACTAGAACAGGGACCAGAGCAGAGCAGAGCTGGTCAAAAATGCTACACAGAGGGGAGGTTTTGTCTAGAATCTCAGACAAAGGACAGACATGAATTGGAGAAGGGTGTGCTTTCTTGAAATAAGGTCACCCGGGAAAACTACTGGGGTAGAAAAGAGCAAACGAAGGAGGGAAGATGGTAGGTAGGTTGACATGGCCAAGAAAAATAGTTCCTGACAGAGAACAGAGAGGTGAGGAGATTCAGGGATGGTGACTGTTCCCATTTTAAGTCATGGATTGACTGCCAACCAGAAGGTGACATGGTCCCGCTGGTGAATTCAGTGAGTTGCATGGGTTAGGTGGGGATTGTTGGAAAATGGGAGGAGAGTTGCTTGGTCTACTGGGACAGTCATACAAGCCAAAGTCTTTTGTTTACAGGTGAAAATGAAGGTCTGCTTTTGTCAGAGCTGAATTTTCAAGAAAAACAAAAACTATATTTTTATTCTATCGATTCTGATTTTAAACGTTGGCCATGAATCCAAATATTAGATCCTTTTCTATCGATACATTAAAAAGAAGAAGTAGGAGGAGAAGGAGGAATTTGAGAAGGAAGAGGAAAGAGCACATCCCAATCTTCCTTGGTGATATAGAGAGCTCTAGTTTGATTAATTTGGTTTTAATCTGAATTTATTTTTTGGTCTGACGGTATAAAAATGATTTGGAAAAATCCCTGTTGCTATTGTGGGAAAATGAACAAAATTTCCCATTTTTCCACTTTGAACGATGTGTTAAATTATTCGATCTATTTCATCATGAATTTCCTTTGTGAGGAAGACATATTACGCACTGGAAACATATAGCGCTAAATACTATGCACAAAATAGATTTGCAGATTTTATTCTTCTATGGTTCTGAACTTGTGTGTGTGTGTGTGTTTTGTTTTGCAGTCATGTATATGTGTGCTTGATGCTTGCTTACTTGTATTTGTTTTGTTATCCCTATTATATCATCTGTGGTAAAACAACCTCCTCTGCTTTGTTTTTTTCCTTTATGCAAAACCAGGAACGTGTTGCTCACAAAATTACAAGCTGGGAATCTTCGAGTCACAGAATGCAACCCTACTGATGACAGAGTCTATAAACAGAGAATATCACAGTTGAATTTCTTACTAAAAAAATGGGTTGCCGTGGATTCTGTTCAGAGCAGGGTGTTACAGGACTGAACTCAGCTTTATTTCAGCTGAGCATCCGTGCTCTTAAACCTTTGGGATTCTACAAGCCCAGCCTCTCTACTGACCAATGTCAAGCACATCCTCCTTTAATATTATAAAAGTTTGTATCTTTGTCTCATCATTAGTGTTTCTCAGAAATTAATTGATTGTTAGGGATTAACTGGTGAAGGCAGAGGAAGAGCAGGTGCTTCTACCTGGCTATCATGGAGGCAGTAATAATCATAATGATGACTTGCTGCATTAAGATATGTGGCACCAAGTACCCATTTCAGCCTAAACAGATTGCAAATATATCCCTTCTCTTCAATCTTCCTATTCATTTGGAAATGCTTAGATCTAAAATTCAGCGTAGGAATCCACAGATACTACCAATTAGAATAAGCCACCTTGCCCTACTAAAACTGCCACAGTGCTGTTTGTTTAAGAGATAATGATAATTTAACTTTGAAATAACCTTGTCATTGTAAAAAGAATTAAAATTATAACTCTTCCACAGTCTTGGTGTGCAGCTTTCTATAGACCGTGGTATGCCGAATTTCAAGTAATATTCCTCTGTCGCCCCATATCCCCAGGTCCTGGATAAAAATGAAATGTGCATTTCATAAGAAGATCCCAGTGAGCAGTAATAAGACAAAGTATTCAATCATAGTCAATTGGCTAAAGCTGTGGGGATGGGCATAAGCCACCATCTTCTTCTTTTATAAAAACAGGTATAAAATAATTAAATAAAAACGTTTTTCAACCTCCCACCAGATCCAGTTGGCTAGGGAAATTGAGGAAGTTTTGTCTGTAGTCATATAAAGATAGTTTTCAATGGCTTATTTTAGAATTAGTGGAAGCAGCATCCATCACTTTAGCTATAATAAACAAAAATTCCAGCCAATGTAATATATATTCCTTTAAGCATAACCTGAGGTCGTATCATATCAAAATACATACCTGATGTCATTACTCCTTCCCCCCCCCAGATAAAAAAGAGTAGAAGATGCATATTTTTTCCCTGAAATTTATGAAAAATCTGACAACAGTAGGACTTTTCAGTGTTAGGATTTCTGTTTTCAAAGTTGTCAATAAAACTGAAAACAGAAATTGCCCAAAGGATGTTTTGACTTAAAAAAAATAGAAATAAGTAATTGTGCATTTCCAAGTTTGTTAGACAGACTTTTGAATTTGCTTTTTGGAAAGCATTTCATTAAGAAGACACTATATTATGCTAGATGTAAATAAGTCACAATCTCCAAAAACAATAGTCTTCAAAGTGGTCAAACATATTTTCACATTGGCATACTTTTGCCTGCAGAAGCGTAACACATCTTCCAGAATTTTGAAATCTAGGAAAAACCTGGACTCCTCACGCAGACATGTTTTTGTGAAAATCTACAGTAAAGCTTGCTTTTCCTTTTACCTATAAGGAAACCTTTACTAAGTTAGCATATTATGCTGCTCTGAAACAGTTGGGAACTTTTATTCATCCTGATTCACTGTAAAAGGAATTTCATTTTGTCTAAGTTCACTATAAGTAGGTGCCACTAACAACATTGGAAAAGAAAAACTCAATGGCACCAAGAAAGTCCAACATTTAAAAAATATCCTTAAAATAATAGTTGTTTAGAGAGACCTCAATGGATCCCAGTGCTCCGGAAACTTCTCCTGGGTTGTGAACAATCAAAGATTTATTTGAGCTCTCTGCACACTGGGAAATGAAGACCCAGAAGCTCATTATCATGTCTATTAAAAAGCAGAAACTGGGGTACATCTAAGAAAAGATGTATTACTTTTTAAACCGCACTGCAAACTGCAGACCAATAGGGACTTGAACTATATAAAAATACTCTCAGTAGTCGGGGGGTGGAGAAAGGGTGGGGGTGGGGACTCACTCTCCCAAACAGCAAGAAAATACCACGCCACCAAGTTCCATTGTTGTCATGGTTTTGGAAAGGTGGCTCTATCAGTTTTTCTTGAAACACGATTTTTGAAGTCAGACTTTTGGTTTCATCTGGGGACTGGCTGTGACTACTTGAATAACTTAGGGGACCATGCTCTAGAGGAGGTGAGGGAGGTTTGATGAGCAATGACCAGTTAAATTCTAGTTAACCCCAATTATAAACCTTCACCTTTGCTAATTGGATTAATTTGTCAGCAGCCAATATAATCATAAAGTATACTAGCGCCAACTTTGTGCCACTTTATTACAAGATAAAAATCATTATTGTGGCATGGCTCATTTCTTAAGAGTGGATCTATAACCAGTTTCTGCAAAGGTAGAACAAGGTTGAACTTACTGTAAAGTTGGAAGGGCCATTAATTATAGAGATTCTCTTTGCAGCTCACCAAAAATATGCCCAGTAAGCAAATTCTCTCTCAATTAAAAGCTTTCCAAACTCAGGGTTTAATGAAATCTTAATTAAAGTCAATGGAAAAGTGATGTTCAGAAAAAATTTTAAAGGTACTCAAATGTGTCCTTTATTTCCCTCTTGGCTGATCTGAGCATACTGACTCTTTCTGACTCTTCCAATTTTTTAGTGTGTTTTGTGCACAGAAAGACATAATCCAGAAAAACCTGTTGCACTGATATAGCAATCCCTAACACCCAAAGACAAGAGTGCCTGCTTTCTTAATAAAATGGTAAAACATATTACCACAATGTTCCTAAATGTTCAAACAGACTGAGAAAGAAAATTTGCCTGTACTATATGTTGGGCTTAATTTAAATAATAAAAATATAATTTTCTGTTTCTAATTCTGTTATAAAATCTGTGAATGAGACCAGTTTGAGTAAAATGGAACATCAATGTCAATCTCGCTTATTTCCCTGTGGTGGAAATAAAATATTTCAAAGTGGTCCAAGTTGAAGTGAACAGAGAATCTGTTATACTTGAAAATATGTTAATATGTCTGCAAAATATTGTGCTTTAGAATTGGCTAAAGGGCAAATAGCTATCGTCAGCATTGTCTGTGCCTTGGGTGAATTAGCACCCATCTGCCTAAATAGATACAAGGCTGCCAGTGTTATGTACGCACTTCAAATTACAAAAGAAATACTGTAGCATTTTCTGTTTTTATCTGTTGCACAAAAGGAGACACTGGAAATTAGATATTCCAAGAGAATTTAGTAAGTCGACCTTTTTTTTTTTTTTTTTGTAATAGGGGTACCTGGAGATTATTTCTCTTTACTAACAAAGCAATTTAGAGGAAAGAGACCCTAAAATGATCAGACTGTATAAATTAATTGTAATATACTGTGTGTGTGTGTGAGTGTGTGTGTGTGATCTAGCTAGAACCAGGGCAACAAATGTTCTACTCTATCACCTGAACCAGACCTTGTCACCTGTTGACAACAGAAAAGAACCAAACCCGAGTGTTGGGATCAGAGCACAATAATGCATGTTGACAATAAATTATCAAAACAATAATCATGTTTAGCCAATCCCTTTGTGTAAAACTGTTATTATGATTCCAGTGCCAGCTGTCTGAAACTTTAATTTAAGTGCTTGCTTGAGGCGAGACATTTGGAATGCTAGTTTAGAATGTTTTATAGCTCAAGCAATATGTTTTACTAACCTCAAATACTGTGATGATGGTTTAAATGGTGACTATAATTTGTACATGGGGGGCTCCAGGGTGAATTTTGCTTTCCCTGGAAAGTGTTTGCTGCATTGAAAATTCAGTCATTTCTGAGCTATCTGGAGCCATCGATCCTAAAGGGCCTCTGGAGCTGCATCTACCTGCCTGCAGGTAAGCATTGCAGGTGGTTAACTTCTGGGAAGTTATTTCAAGTTGCATACAAGTAGGAACACTCCTCAGAAGCAGACGTGTTCGATGGAAGGCATGGTGCTGAAGAGGTCATGGTTTATTGGTAGTTGAGTCAGTAAGCTTTAGTCTGTTCCTTCAACTCAAACATTCTCTTAATCCTAGACATTCGACAAGAAGGCAAAACTATGTCCTGTCAAGTTATCATCAGCACATATTCATGTTTTTCTAATAATGGATTAGCATTATGTTGGCATATTGAGATAATGATATGTTCCCCTTGAAACACAGTAGGTTCCAAGATAAAATTCATCTCTAAGAATTTTTGCAATTATCTTTATCATGCAGAAGTGATGTGGCCTATGAATTTTGGAAGGATGATAGCAGCTTAAGATGAGTTGTAATTTATTGTGTTATACTGGAATATTATTCAAAGTGGTATAATTGTGGAGATATCTATAAAATTAATATTAATAATATTATTTATGTCACTTTAGTACTTACAAAACACCTTAGATCCATTATCTCATTATCATCACAGCATCTTTGTCATGATAAACTCTATTCTTGTAGTCATGGAATCAGAAGTTTAGAGAGGTTATATAAGCTCAACTAGGTCAGATAACTCCAAAGACCAAGGTCCAAACCTGGGCGTTCAGTCACCCAGCAGCACCATAGAATTTATAGCCTTTTGCATTTTGTTCTTATTCACTGTATCATCAAAAGTATCGTCAAGTAAGCTTCTATGGACTTTGTTTTTCATTTTACAGACCCTAGTGAATTTAAGTTCTAAATTCAACATCTAAGTTTCTAGAAAAAAAAAAAAATGTTTCAACTGGAGACTCCTAATATCTAATAACTGTTCTGAGGGTATAATCAGTAGTTAATAATTCTTGGGAGTAATTTGACACCTAAAATACAAACCACATTGTATCATCTTCCAATATGAAAATGATTTAATTAAGTTCTAGAAATGTCTCCTGAAATTCTGCAAGATAAAGTCTGTTGGAGGAGACAGGTGGGAAAACATACCAAAGCTATGGCAAACATCTACTAAATAAATACTTCCCTGGCAATAATCTTTGTCAAGCTGATTGACTCAGACAAGAGTAATTGTCTCATAAATTAGCCTAAGAACTGCACATATGTGCATTGATCTATGTATGTTCAGATGCGTTTCTGGAAAAATAATATGTATAATTCAGCCCCTAGCACAGTGCCTGGCACAGAAGAGAGGCTTCATACATATTAGATTTATGAATCAATATCAGTATATTTCATTTTAGTGAAACTGGCAAGCCTTACCTCTTGAAGGAATTCCAGAGGAAATGTTATATAAAGCAATAACCACTTGCTTTCTCCTCAGAAGTATTGGTTTTATAATTCCGGATGCTTACATGTGAATTTATAGTGAGCTGCATTTGAAATTACTATGCTAAGAAACAAATGCTCTACTTAATTGGCATTTGCAATGCAACTTTTCAATTAATTTGTATTTTTTAGAGAGGCAAAGGTATCATTTACGCAATTATAGATGATGTTTACAACTTTAATGATTTTGTGAAAATGTTTTTGTTTTTTTTGAGAAACTAGGCAGAAGGGTCATAAACAAAACTTTGTGAGCATTGTCTGTGTAGACTGAAAGAGTTAAATCAGAAAGTAACTGATCAGTAGACACTCAAACCAGAAAACATTTTGCAGGAATATTACATCAGAAAATTGGGGTAGGGTGTGCTTAACTTTCGCATCCTTGATGTTCAGCACACATTAGTCCCATGATGATGGAAGTAGACTAAAACTAAGTCAACTCAGTTATTCACAACATCAGTGGCCAGTTTCCACACAGCCTAATAGACCAGTCATTTGGCAATTCAAAGTGAACATTAACTTGGTGTAGTATTTTGGAACTGGAATTTTGAGGAGAAATTGACATGCCATTATTTTCTTGCTTGGTCTAGTATTTTAAATTGATTTTCATGCAATAACCAATGCTGATAATATAAAAATGTTAATTTTGTTTACCATCAGATGGTAAGATTATGAATGATTGTGCTTCTTTAAATGCTTTTAATGAGTTTTTCATTAGGATAATGAGGATTTTTTTTTACATTGCAACAATATCCTTCTACATGTCTCCATATGCAGTCACCAAGTTTTCCCTTTGTGATGATACAAGTATCCAGTTCTCATCTTTCTGATAACATCCATGCTGACTCAGGTCTTCATGCTAATATTTTGAAGACTACAAAGGCCTAGTGAAAAGTCTATATTCTATTGCTCTTCCTTTCATAAAGGAAGGCTTATCTTCCTAAAATACCATTAAATTCCTTTTATCATTTATCCTCCTGCTCAACCTTTTATAGGTCACATTTTTTTTTCCACCGGCTTTCTAAGTAGAGTTCCCCCATTCATTTATTTGTTCATCTACCCTTTCATGCAATAATATCATCACCCCTACAATCTCAAGAGAGTAGGTATTGTATAAATTGCAAATAACAAGCGATCTCTGTTCCTCTCAAGAGCTTTGTAACATAGTTAAGGATACAAGGCACCTGAAAATAGCTGCAGTGTAGTGGTCCTGGAATCAGATTGCCTGAGAAAACCCTGGCTCCACCACTTATTCATTATATGTTTGGACAACTTGCGCAACCTGGCTGTGCCTCAGTTCACATCTGTAAAACAGGCAAATCATATTACTTACCCCAGGGGATTATTGTAAAGATTAATTGAGATAATACATGCAAAACCTTCGAACATCCTGGTTCAGTGAAGTGCTCAGCAGAGTTAAATGGCATGTGGAGGGAAGAGGAATAAATAAGTGTAAAACAAATGAACAAAAATAAACCAAAAGAAGGAAGGAAAGGAGGGAGTTGAGGTCTTCCAAGCTCACATAGTCAAGTTATTCTTTTCACCAGTGGGTGTTTCCAGTAGGCCCCATTGTCAAAGTGGTACTGGAGCTGTGGTTCGAGGTATTGATCAGAACAAGATAAATGGGAAACGCAAGTGTGCAAGACCTGGACTGGGAAAGTGCCGCTTGAGAGGAGTCCCCATCCCTCCTCATGGCAGGTCACGCCTATGTGGCTGTCCTCACAGAACCTCCTCTGGCCAAGAAGCTGATGGGGCTCTTTCATCTGACTCATAGCTTTTTCCAGGTATGACTTTGTTGAGGAGAGAACATTCAGACCTTGCCTTTGCTGACCTCTTTATGTTACTACATTGCATTGAAAGAATATGCCTGTGGGTCTCTTTTCCCCTCTGAACTGTAAGCTACTTGAGGGTCGGATCCCCTGTCTTTGCAGACCCAGAACCCAATGCACTGTCAAGAACAAAGTGGGCACTCAAGAAGCGCACATTGACCCTGAAGAGTATTGCAGGTGATTTGGTTATTATAAGGAAATGTTACAATGTAAGTCCCCATAACCTGGTTCATCGTGTGGGATTTCCCATGGCTCTCTGCCTTCTCCAAGCCAAGTTCATTCTCTTTGGAGTGAGAGTGGCTCTCCGAATCCTACTGCCAACTAACTAGAGAGAATGCTGACAGAGCTCTTTTGGAACCTTAAAAGGAAAATTACTCATCATCAGAGGATGGGATTTTCTTTCTTTTTCTTTTTTTTTCCTTTCTTTTTTTGAGATGGAGTCTCACTCTGTCACCCAGGATAGAGTACAGTGGCACAACCTCGGCTCACTGCAACTTCCACCTCCTGGGTTCAGGTGATTCTCTTGCTTCAACCTCCTGAGTATCTGGGACTACAGGCATGCACCACCACTCGAGGATGGGATTTTCTATGCAATTTTCACTTTAAGGTGTCATCAAATTTGAGAGTCAAGAAATTTCTTCTACTGGAGGAACATCACAAGTTTTACCAAACTGAATTGGCTTTGAGTAGAACTCAAAAGCTCTAGACATTAGTATGGGAGGGAACTTTCTAATCTAGACAAGGAAAATAAAAAAACATAATATGAAAGAGTTCAAAGGTCATAAATCAACTCTTCTTCTCCTTGTCTGTTTGCTTGTACCAGTATACTAGGGAAACAAAGCAACTGTTTTGTTTTAAACAATCTTTACTCAGAAATGCACACACATACTATACACAAATATCTCAGAAGGATAAAAGATTATTTTTAAATAAAGAAACATTTCTATCTCTATTATATTGTAGAACCAAATGGAGTTCAAGTACATTTTTCCTACTTACCTTACTTTCACATAACGCATTAAATGAGTCACTAATGCCTTTCAGACAGAGTCAGAAATTGCATTCCTGCAACTGAGGTCAAAATCTTACTGAAGAGTTGTAATTCTCAGATTGATTTATATCATTTCTTTATTCATGTCTTTTTCATTTATTTCTTTTCTTCCTTGACCCAGAGAAGAAGCCACCTGCTAACAAAAGCCCCAATGCCATTGAAACTCTGGGTGAATAATAGTGACCCACATTAGCAAGTTGAAAACCCTAACTCTTTCTACACTGCAGAGTAAAAAATTATAGAATAAAAAATAAAGAGGTTATCAGTCATGCATTTGTCTTCTCTCGCAATGCAGATTAAATGGTTTTAAGTTCACTGGACTCCAATCTACTTGACATCTGTCAGAAGGCTTGAATCATCTTTCTTCCATTAGCAAGACTCTCCATTTCAACAATCCCCTCCATATCCATATTCATGTCAGATATAATTGTCTACTTCTTGTCAATCTTTCCTGTTAATGGGATCAACAAGTGCTGATACCAAGCATCTTTCTCTTCCTTATGTTGCAAAGAGAAAATGGTGCCTCTTTTCAGGGACAGGAGAGCAAAAGATAAAAGGGAAAGATAGCGCCTGGATTTCTTGTCATCTAATGTTCTCTTTTATTTAGTTTTCAACTCAGTAGCTTCCTATTATGCCAAACTCTAAGATATAGAATTGCTTTGCAACTAAAATACTGCAAAGGATATGGTTCCAAAGGCTCCATTTGTGAGCATGATCTGTCTCACCCCAAATGGTTATGGTAGATACTGAAAACTTTTGAATGTGCAAAATGAGGCACTGTATAAACATAATTTGCCTTTGAGAAATGATGGATACATTTTTTTGTATCTAGTTTCAGTGCAAAGAACTGTTCAATTATGATATACTTGACCCATTAGCCCAGCCTCAGCTACTACACAGATCTATAGACTTAAATATATTTGTGGTAAATCCACAAATTAGGCATCTGTTGTAGACTTCAAAATGTTGTGAGAGGGGATTAAAATGAAATTTCCTAATCCATACTTCTGACTGTTTTAAATTCCAGTTGATCTGTGACCAATCCTGAATCCTTTCAGAGGAGACAGAAGTTAGTTCTTTTGCTTAAACTAATTGTCCCAGCCCTTGGTATGTGACATGGAACTCAAGAATTTGTTTTAGATCACCTGTTCTTCCCTAGATGCATTTTTGAATCTAAGAATCTGGTTGAATAGTTACAAAATCAATAGCTTTTGATAAAGGGTGTGGTTAGAAGAGGAAAGCCGTGTGCTCAGGATGCATTTTGAGACAAAAGGCCAACTTTAACCACAAAAGTCCTGTGGGTGTTCCTCATGCAGAAAATCTCTCACTAAATCATGCTCATGTTTTTTATGAATGTTCTGTGCTTTCTTTTTTTTAACATAGAAGTTATGACAATGTGGCTGAGGGATTCTTAATCAAGCAGTTTTGGTGAGTAACTACAATTTAAGCTTTGTCTAATTCCTCATTCATTTGATTTCTAGATTTGTTCTAATGTGTTTATAGTTGGATTTGTACCTTTGATTCATAGAATTATTGCTAAGAAATGAATGAAACAGCTTGGGAAAAGCAAACATAACATGTCTAGGAAATGTTTTTTGATCTAGGAGAGGTAACCTTGATACTGACATAGTATATATTATTAGATATTATATTAATAGTATGTTATTAAATATTATATATTTATTATACATTCACATCATTATATGCATATTATATATAATATGTACATATACTATTCTGTATATAGCTATATATATACATATATACTGCATATCTCTTAATTAAATATATGTATCATATAATGTATATTTAATAAAATAAATCATCTCTTAAGCATACTCCGGATATACAGTCAGCTTTCCAACATTGTGCACAGGTTTATCTTGGCAGTGAGTTGCTCTGAGTGGTGTATTTCTATAGGCCAGAATTCTCCCACCACAATCCCCCTCAGTCAAACACATATACGCTATTTTAAAATGGTTCTGCTACTTTTGTTCAATTGAATTTGTTAAGTGCCAAATCATTGAGTCATGCCCCCTTTTTCCTACTCTGAAGTCTGTGCCAAGCTCTGTCTCTGAGGCAAAGCAGAAATAAACACCTTTCACTAACACTTTACTCTCATGGTAAAATATGAGGGCATCCTCTCTCACTATCTGCAGAGCAGACTCGGAAAACATTGCTTTCTGGATTTTCTGCTTTTCTCATTCTATTTTCTCCCAGAATCTGTTTGCAAAACATTTTATGGAATTGGCAAGTTATTTGCACTGCTTTTGCATTGCATTCTGCCTAATTCAATTGCAATTATTTGTAAACTGCCGCCATAACTCTTCCTTGGCTAATGTCTGCAAACTGTTTACTAAACAATAAACTTAATCATGCATTCATTGTTGCAAATGTCTCCAAATGGCTTCAGAGTAGAGCTGACTTGACATTTTTGCCTATTTGCAAAGTCATGAAGGATGTTTTCTGAACAGACACCAATTTCTATAACATTTAGTCATTCTAAAGTATCTCTTCTGATCTATTGCAAATTGTGAAGGCCTCTTTTTGGGGTCAGTAAATGTGCTGTGCCAATCCTGGTAGATCCAAAGCACACTGGGCTGAAGATAAGGCACTGGCAGCAGTGAATGAAGAAAAAGGATGACATTATGGCACAGGCAGTAGGTTATTAAATATTGCATGGGTATTCACTTTGCATGTCAACCAAGTACCTGTTATATTTAAGGCCCTCTGAGAAATTTCTTGAGAGGTTCATGCTGTGAGAATATGGCTCTGTCCACTAAGACTGTGGGTGGGCATGAGAGGAAGAGAAAAGATGAAAATAATGCCTAATTTTCAAACCTAGAGATCTGATGAAATCATAGTGCTATTAATAACAGTAGATAAGTCAGGATACAGAACTCATCGTGGAAGAAAGGTGAGAAATACAGCTTAAAATATTTTGATTTGAGCCGTCGACAGCATATTCTTGCAGAACAACTTCATCAGAAATGTTTATCAGATAGTGTGGAATGGAGGTGATACTGGTTTGAGAACATCAATGATATGGTTGTGACTGATACTGTGGTAATAAACAGGTTGCTTACTAAAGGGGAATGGAGAGAACAGGCAGGTTCTTGTGGGGGAGAGGAGTGGGGAGGGCACTGGCCCCTTTAATGGAGAGTAGGAAGATGAAAAATTAGGGAAAGGTACAGAAAAGAATAATAGAAAGAGGCCCGAGTTGTTCTATGGTCATTGAAATGAGGCTGGCATTTCAACAAGTTGGGGGTGGTCCACGGAGTGGAATGGACTGCTGCAGGTATGCTGAGGACAAAAACCTGGCATCTTGAGTTTCAAGATGCAGAAGTCACAGAAGATCCAACTGAAAATGCATAAGCAGATTCAAGGGTGTGAGTCATTTTCCTGGGAGCTAGGATGCAGGACGCTGATGAAACCAGTGTGAGCATCAGTTGCTGCCCACGCTCTGGGGGATATTAGCTCTGAAAAGGATAGAGGCTGAGAAGTAGTCAGCAAAATTTCTTAAACCTGCCTAATTTTCCCCTACTTCCAAATCTTGGCGCAGGTCATTCTGTCTAAACCATCAACACCTCCTCCACCAGCCTCACTCTCTGCTTATGAATTTTCTGACTAAATTAATGGAAAATTTAGAAGCAATCATTGGAGAACTTCCACACGTTCATCTCTATGTCTGTATCAACAGTCAGTGATATGGTTTGGCTTTGCTCCCACCCAAATGTCATCTTGAACTGTAGCTCCCATAATCCCCACACGTTATGGGAGGGACCTGGTGGGATGTAATTGAATCATGGGGACAGTTTTCTCCCATGTTGTTCTCATGATAGTGAATAAGTCTCATGAGATCTGATGGTTTTATAAAGGACAGTTCCCCTGCACTTCTCTCTTGCCTGCCACCACGTAAGACGTGCTTTTGTTCCTCCTTCGCCTTCCAGCCTGGACTTGTACCCACAAATTTAAATATTATATATGTGCTTGTCATGTCCAAACAGTATCTCCAACTCAACCCTTCTAAAACCAAACTCATGGCTCCTCCCTAACCACCACTCTTCTAAACTTGCTTCTTCTCCAACTTTTTTTTTTTTTTTTTTTTTTTTTTTTTTTGAGATGGAGTCTTACTGTGTTGCCCAGGCTGGACTTAAACTTCCCAGCTCAAGCAATCCTCCCACCTCAGCCTCTCGTTTAGCTGGGACTATGGGGTCATGCCATTACACCTAGCTTAGTCTTTTTTTTTTTTTTAACCTTAGTAACTAGCAACACCATCTTTCCAGTTGTCTAGGCAAAAACAATGTAGATAGTCCTGACTACTTTCTTTTCTTCATACTTTCAAACCAATCCATCAGCAAATACCATAAACTCTCTGTTTGAAATAATCTAGCACCCCACCACATCCACTGTCACCACTTTTGCCCAAGTCAACTTCATTTCTTGCCTGGACTATTACAGTACCTTCTACATACTCTCTCTGCTTCCACACTTGACTACCCAGAGTCTCTTCTCAACAGCAGCTAGAGTGACTTTTTGAAAACATTGTTTATGCCAGTCTTCTGCTCAGAGGCCTCCAGTAGTTTTCTAAACTTCACCAAAGGTAAAAACCAAAGTCCTTGCTTCAATGGCTTCAAGAGTCTACCTAATCTGGGCCCTGGAAATTCTTTGACTTTATCTTCTCTTTCACTATCTTTTGCTCGCTCTGTGCCAGCTATACTGTCCTACTGCCTGTTCCTCAAACAAACTAAACCTCTCAGGGTATTCGAATACTCTGCTTCTTTCCTACTGGTATATGCTTCCCCTCAAATCTGTATAACTTGCTCTTTTACTTTTAAACATTTCTTCTCAAATATCACTTATCATGAGATTTTCCTATAAAAAATAACCTCCACTCTTATTCATTACTCTCCTTTATTTTCTCCCATGTTGTCACATAACCTACCATATTTACTTGTTTATATATTTCTTGGGTCTACCCAACAAAATATAAGATCTATGGAAACTGGAACTTTATTTTTATCACTGCTTTATCTTCTACTTCCACTACTTAGTAAAGCACCCAATAAATGATTCTTGTTTAATAAATATTCGAATGAGTAAGATTCAGTGGAATGAATAAAAGATGATTGGTGCCTAGCACGCTACCCAGAACATCATATTGATTCAATAAACATGTATTGAAGAAGCATGAGTGAGTTTCTAAAATTGAGGAGACAGGTACTCCCTTGTAGGCTGAAGGCAAGAAGCAGTGGGGGAAAGATAGATCTTGCTGAGTAGTGAGGTGAACAATATATAAACATGTAATTATCAAGTAAGCCATAGAAATAAGAATGCCAGGATATTTTGCATCATCAGCAACATGATGGAATGTGGCCCAAGTGACTTTCCCTGTGCAGGGTATGGCAGGGAAAGGGATTTGGTTGCTCAGGACCAGTTGATGAGAGGGATTCCCAAATCAGAGGTTATGAAGAAGCTGAATTCAGGAAATCAACCAGAGTTAGAAGATAAAACGAGTCACCAGAACCAAGGATCCAGAACCAGATTAAGGAAGCACCATGGCTGGCCCTAGCTCTTTGGGCAGGTAGCATTTAAAAGCCAGACATGGAGCAGACAGGGTGGTGGATTCCCCTCATGGAAGCCAATCCGCTATACATGGAGATTTCTGAAATAATAAATAATGTATTTTAGGCCTAAAACCCAGGCTCTGATTTTGGCATTTAGGTATGGAGAAACATAGAGCATGAATACACCACATGTCCCAGCTTGAAATCCTTTTCATTCAGTCCCAGACGAGAGTCTTTACTTGTTACAACCAATTCTGACCCAGTACAGGTGTCTGACTGCAAGAGACAAGGCGACGTCAGTGAAAACCCTGCAAAACCAGAATCCCGATTGGCCCGCTCTGCA
The DNA here is from genome assembly GCF_007565055.1 of Rhinopithecus roxellana. Taxonomy (NCBI): domain Eukaryota; kingdom Metazoa; phylum Chordata; class Mammalia; order Primates; family Cercopithecidae; genus Rhinopithecus; species Rhinopithecus roxellana. The sequence continues at coordinate 23,439,834 of NC_044553.1, forward strand.
GGGGCCTCCTCTGGGAAGGCCTCATCTGGGAAACCCACCTTCAGGTTTCCCAATCCATTCCATTGGAATCAGATATTTTCCTCTCATAAAATTGGCCACAAAATACAAAGTGCCCAAAGCACTTCATCAAACCAGCCCAAAAGCGCAACTCTTCTTGGCTTTCTAAGAATGCCAGCTATATAATGGAAAACATAAACCCCAGCCTCCCACATGCATGCCCTAGTTGGACAGGAAACAGCACTTTCTCCTGCCAGAGCATCCCTGCTCCTGCCACAGTGACCAGTGCATCCTCGCAGCCCCACAGCCACAACCACAACCACAAGTGGAAACCACTCCTTGGTTCTCACTGCTCCCCAGCTCTGGGTGCAAACTTCTGCTCTCAAACTGTTAAAGTGAATCATCAAAGGTCATTTAAAAACGTGGCACTTACTTGAATCAATGTCTTCTTGAGCCTTTTGAAAGGTGCAGCAGGCATAAAATTTAATATTGATTGTTGGGGCACATTCCATTCCCCCTTTCAGAGTCATTTCAGAATGACAAATCATTTGTTTTGATCCATAGCAGGGCAGGTCTACTGGACGCACGGGAGTCCCGGGCCTTCTTATTGAAGCTAAGCTTTCTTTTTTCTGTCCACTTCTCTCAGTTGTTTCTCCCCGCCTTAAATTTCCTAGTTCCTGCCGTCCCCTTCTGCTGGCTCCTCTTAGCTCCTGTTCTAATTTCAACTGTCATTTCCCCTGCTCTCCCGAGTGCTCTGAGCTCCTGTTCTAATTTTTCATGTCTTCTCCCAGCGCTGCCCTCCTTTCTGCCTCCCTGACCCTCTCCTGCTCGCCTTCCCTTTTTCTCTCACTTTTACTCTTCCATGTCCCACTGGAGATTTTGCCTCAGGTTTTGCTTCAGCTTCCGTTTTCTGCATACTGTTTAATGCAGCCAGTGACACAATGTCCAATCCTCTGCCTAAAACACAGATTCACAAATATAATCCCCTCTCTTCTAAATATTTCCTCCCTCCACCACTTGCAGATTCTACTTTGTCAAAGAAAATATCCTTTTTTTAAAAAAAGATTCCTTGGTTGATAAGAGACAAATATGAGGAGTTGATCTGCAGACCTCTCAATCTGATATAATTCTGGCCCAATTTAATTTTCTAAAGAAGTTGAGATGGATTTTCAATGCGTATAAGCAGGTAAAAGTGGTCAATGATCTTCCGTGAGCCCATCATTATCTAAATGGAAAACTAAGTTAAGGTTGCGTTTTGTAAGAGACATTTCTCAGGGGTCTTCCTCCTCCCTCAGTTGCATGCAGAAACAATTGCACTCTTGTTAATTACAACTGAAATGATTTGCATTATTCACAACCTGCTACACCAAGTGTATGAATGGCAAAGTATCTCGATAGAATTTTGAACACACTGATTTGGCCTGGTGTGAAAGAAATTCTCACCAAATGTGATGTTGGGATATGGAAAGCAATTCATTGTTGCCTTGGATATCCAGACTTCCTAAGACAGGTATTGGTACGGGATTCTATCTACCTGTTTGCTCTTAAGGGCAAGAGGGCTTTTTAATACAAAACTGTCCCAGCTTTCTGAATATGAAAGTTTCATATTAAAGAATGCACTCATGTCCATGTAAAAGAATATAGACATGATGCCAGAAAACACTGTGAGCTCTACGCTCTTACTCAAGTGTGAGGGCATCTCCTAGACTTACATGGGAACACCAGTTGGCAAATTGAAACAACTTAGTCAGCCACCTGGTGATTTCCAGAAGGCTCTTTTCATTTGATGTAATTGGCCAGTTGTTTTGGCAGAATGCCCCCTTACCTGAAGCATAACATTTTAAGTTTGTTGGGCGTATACAAATGTAAAGGAAGAGAAAGTTTGTATTGAAAAGGTCAGAGTTTAAAACTGTACATGTTGCATCTTAGGTTTTCAAAAAATTTTCCAAACTTTCTGGAACTAATTTCAAAGCACTTTAAGAAATTATTCATGACATGATATTCTTGGCTGTGTATTATTGTTATTATCTTTACAGATGGCAAAGAAAATTTGGGGTTATGACTTTCAACCCACATTGACTCAATAAACTTTCTGAGTGTCCACTTTGTACCCAGCACTGTGATGATGGGTGCAGGGGTCATAAAGATGAATAAGCCCAAGTTCTTTCTCTAGAGGGACTTCCAGTTAAAGGCCATGTCAAGGGTCAACCGAAAAGCCTCATCTTAAAATCTTAAACCCAAAAACCCTTCTCCACACAACATCCCTGGAGTTAAAACTCTCCAGGGCATTTGCCACAAAAAGAAAAGAGCATAAAGCACATGAATAAACGCCTATACATATGTTACATTTTTCACTCACTCCTTACAAAATTGACAGAATATATACAAACCTCTCAAATACATGATGGAAAAAAGAAAATGAAATGCAAATTTAGCCCCATGTAAGTTTCTGATTTTTCTCTGCTTCCAATTAAGTTATTTTCCTTTTCTAAAAATCTCCAGGTTTTTTTTTTTTTTTTTTTTTTTTTTTTCCATGAGAATGAGCAGAAAAACAAAAACATGGGGGAGGGGGAGACTCAGCTCTGTTGAGAAACAGGAAGTTATGTGGAACCTTGTTTGCCCTTTCTGCTGTGAAGAAGTTTGCCGAAGAGCTGTAACCCTGCACTCTGCTATGTAAACCACCTACAGAAATGGCAGAGGTCAGCGTGGGAAAAGAAGGGGCGCCTTGGGTCCAGAGTGACAACAAAAGTCAGTGCTTCCAGGCATCTCACGATGAAAAGTGGAACCATTCAGCAGTTTAGAATTGCTTGCTTGCTTGCTTTCTTCTTCCTCTTCTTCCTTTCTTCTTTCTTTTTCCTTCCTTCCTTCCTCCCTCCCTCCCTCCCTCCCTCCCTTCCTTCCTTCCTTCCTCACTTACTCCCTCCCCACTTTTCTTTCTTCTTTCTTTGCTTAATTTTAAATCATCTTAAACCGATCATATTATACTGATCTTTTCAAATATAGTCTAGTGACCTCCACTGAGTCAACACTAGAATAATCTCTTTTGTTGCTGTTGAATGCCCCGGCTCCTGTTTTCTCTCTGCAGTTGTGTGTGACTATGAGAATTCAGAAGGAAATACCATCTAGAACAGGAATGTTCAGCCTGCTTTTTCCATCCTTGTAGGGTTTCCTGGGGATGCCACAGGGGCCTCAGGGTTGCTGAGGAAGGCCAGGGCACTGGGCCCAGCAGCAACTCTTTTCTATTATGTAGATAGGGGGTTAAATCTATATGTTTTGAAGAAAGGGCTCTGTGGCTAAAAACAAATTTTGAAAAATTGTGGCTCCAGGGAATCTTTGGGACTACCTACTAAAATATCCAGATAATTGAAGGTTCTTTTGTGCCTGGTGTTTGCTTTTGATTGCCCCTCCGTTTCTTGGGTATTGCTGCCTTTTCCAGTCACAAGACAGAAATGTCTTTATAGCTTCAATGGTTCCAGATGTAATGAGGCAGCAAATTCTGATTTTAGGCCATGGCCTTTCTGAAATTTCTATTTCTGTTGGGTCAGTTTAGCATTAGCCACACTGTGGCAAAAAGAAGCTTCTTATGAGGCTGTTATTTATGCTTTGGGGCGATGGAGGTATCACTTAGTTTTTTAGGCCAACATTTAATTTTCTACTCCCAGGAGTTGACTTGGAGCAGTGGGTCACAGTTGAGTATGTGACAGCATCTTCTGGAGGGTGAGTCACACATGGTTGTCAGGCCATCCCCTGGAGTGGAGCCTAAGAACATGCATTTTTAACAGGGTCCCAGAGGCTGCTGCTGCTGGTCAGGGAAAGTCTCACTCTGAGAACCAACAACTGAGAATCACGTTTCTTGTGAAATAGACAAGTTCTTAGGACTTCCCCTAGGAAATTTTGTTCTGGGGGTTTGGGAGAGAGCTTAAGAATCAATATTTTATTTCATTTAAATTTCGTTTTCCTAAAAATACCAAATGCCTCAGATGAAAGTTAATTTCTGGGAAATGTATTTTATCTGTGTATCAGTTTGATAACTAGCTGCAGGTTGTTTGCTGAGTTAGGCAACCAGTAGTCAATCTTCTCCAGATGCCTAAATGTCTGATTTAAGACAGAACAAGAAAGACAGTTGGTCTGAATGGATTCAGCAATGGGAAATTAGACTGGATGTTGAAGGACAAGTGGGAGTTCTCTGGGTGCGGTAGGTGGGTAAGGAGGATATTCAGTCGGAGAAGTGAGGTGTGCAAAGTCACAACAAAACCAGAGTGTGGCAAGCTGGAGAACCAGCACCTGATCTGTGAAGGCTCCGGATGTTCTGCGGGCTCCTTACTACGTGCTTCCATAGCAATCTGTTTTCTCTTCAGTTTCTCTGCAAGACTGAATGTTGGATTTCTTTTTAAGGGCAGAGAATGACTCTCAGGCCTCTTACTCAGACTGTGGTGTGCTCACGTAGGCCTGTAAATGCATGATAGATAAATAAGCAGAGGGCAAGGAGTTGAGAAGTTAAGTTACAAAGACTTAGTTTGGTGCCAGATTACAGAAGACCTTCAATTCCTTGATAGGAAGCCCATGCCTAAAAGTGTTATAAAGCCATAAAATTAGCTAATGAAAGGAATGCTCTAATATGATTTGTGATTTCAAAGCTTACTTTGGGGAATGCATAGCAGATTTGAGTTTAAGGTGGAGGCCACACACAGAGATCCACTAGGGGATACTGCCATGGATTTAGAAAAGAGTTGATCTACACAGAATGAGGGCTTCTCAGTGGTGGCAGAGAGGAGTCATTCTCTCTTTCCATAAGCATGTTCTAAGCATTTGGATATCACGTGCCGGACGCTAGTCTTGATGCTGAATACCGCAATGAGGAAGACAAAGTCCTTGCTCTTGTAGAGTTTATATTCTTGTAGAGGAAATTTATAATAAACAAGGAAATACATAGAAATATAATGTTAGATATCATAAAAAATAGAGTAAGAGAGTTGAAAAAGACTACCACATACTACAATATCTTGACATTTAACACAAGGTAAGACCCAATGCTGAAAAGTGTCTCCTGTTTTAAATTTGAGTCCAATCTGAAAGATATAACATATATAGATCCAAGCGATTTTCTTTTCTTCAGACTGAAACTTTGGTGAATATACTACACATGTATAGGGGTTCTTTGTAATATAATACATTATCCCAGGCCCTTCACAATTCCTTCATTTAATGCAAACGGGAGTATGATGTATGATGGAGGGTATTTTATTATGTATAATCACACTTTTTTTTCTGATGTTGATGAAGATAATTTGATTCTCCCCATTTCAGTCAAGATAAATCCCATCTATCTTTCACAGGGTTCATAGAAAGACCTGTGGACAATTCATGCAACTGCTTCAAAAGGAGAGATTCACTCTCCTGGTCTCCTAAAGGAACAATATTGTCTACTTGTTGGCCAAGCCCTGAAACAGAAGCGATGATGCTGCATTACCAACCTTCCGTTTAACTCTGGGCAAATGCACTTTCATCCCTCTAATCATTATGTTAACCATCTGTGAAAATGCATAAATCTCAGATTCCAGAAGTCTGATGAAATCAACTAGAACATAATTAAGCTTAACCAAATCTCTCTTCTCTGGGGTGCTCAGCAAACTATAACAAGGCCACAGCTGCAGCGTTTTGTGAAGCAGTGAGTGGAGACTGAGTCCGTCAGGTTTTTAAGGCATTGCCGATGTAGGTTTAACTTACAGCACCACCACCTCCTATCTCTGTGGCCTTGGAGATGATTAACTTCTCTGGGCTTACTGTCCTTCTCTATAACATGGTTGTAACAGCAACCATCTCAGCATATATCTCAGTTGCAAAGGTTTAAGGAGATTGCATATCTGTACAAAAGACATATGAAGTATCTCACTGCTTCACAACTTACAGTCTTCTCTTAAGGATTCTGCCAAACTACATGAATGAGGATGGAGCAGCCACATTTGTAGTATGAAGTCCTGCTTTCCTGTCCATTGTTGATTGGAGAAGAGTGGGCCTCTGCACCAACCCAGACTGATGTGGGATTCTCTCTTCCCACATTTGGCGCTTGCAATTGGAGTTGCTAAACTGAGATCAATGTCAGATTTCTTGGGAGATCAATGAATTCTTGCTGCTTGGTTCCCTGAGCTTCCCTAGTTCTCTTCTCATGTATCACTTCTTTCTCAACTTTTATGAGATATCCCCCTATTCTTCCAATAGATTTCTCTTTAGTTGGAATTTGATTCTGACTACTCATATTTCAAATAAATCCTTAGGTGTTTATAATTAAACACTTGACATTCTTTTGAATATGTTCCTTCTAGAGTTTCCAGTTTCAGCGTGTACACTGGTTGCACAACTGGACATCTCAACATCTCCCTAGAAACTGTCCTTTTCCTTCAGCACCATATCAAGTCCATCTTGAAATCACCTTGAAATACTTTTTCTCAAATGTTTCTTTTCTAAAACTTTTCAAGTGACACTTCTTTCTCACCTAGGCCCCTCTCCGTCAAAGGTGGCTTTAACACCTATTTTCCAGCTTTCTTTCAATTCATTCTCCATATGGAAGCTGGAGGGAGAGAGATCCTTCCAAACATGAATCAGTCTGGATCATGTAACTCCTCTGCTGAAAGAATTTAAATGGACTCCCATTGCCCTTGGAATACAATCCCACCTCTCTGCCATCACCTAAAGGATCCTTTCAGCTCTAGCTCTGCCCATCATTTCATTTCCACCTTCTACTTCTCCTGCAGGTGGGCACTCTTCTTGCTTTGGTTGTTTCCCGAAGGTTCTAGCTCTTTTCTGCCCTGCGGCTTTTTCACAGGTGGTTTCTTATTTCTGCACTTCTCCCTCAGATGACTGTTATGCAACTACTTCATCTTCTCATTTCCATCATTTTCCGCAGAGATCTTCCCTGACTTCTTGTGATATCATGATATAGTAAGAAATATATATATGTCAATCTTCCCTCAGTTTCCTGGTTCACAGCTCCGAAAGTCCTAGGAATCTCTGAAGTGATAAATTTTTTTTTTTTTTTTGTATGCTCATGAGATGATGGATAGCTGGGGCACCTGGATAGCCTCAGGATAGAGGCTGGCTGCCAGGGGAACCAACCATGTGACTGGAGTTGGAACTTTCAGTCCCATGCTCTGACCTCTGGGGACAGAAGAGGGGCTAAAGGTTAAGTTGATTACCAATGGCTAATGACTTAATCAATCATGCCTACATAACGAAGGCTCCATTAAAACCCCAAAGGCCTGCGTTCAGAGGGTTTCTGGGTTGCTGAGTGCATGGATGTGCCAGTAGGGTGTGCCTAGAGAGGATGCAGGAGCTCCATGATCCTGCCCTCATACCTTGCCCTGTACATCTCTTCCATTTGGCTGTTTCTGAGTTGTATCTCATTAATGAGTAAATAATCTAAGTAAAGTATTTCTTTGAGTTCTGTGAGCCATTCTAGCAAATAATAAAACCTGAGGAGGGGATCATAGTAACCCCTGGACTTGAGATTGGCATCTGAAATGTGTGCAGTCTTGTGAGGCTGAGTCCTTAACCTCTGGGATGGGATGTTATCTCCAGATAGATGGTGTCAGAATCAAGTTTAATTGTCAGACACCCAGTCATCGTCTGCAGAGAACTGGAGAATTGCTTGTCATAGGAAAACACCCCATACATTTGGTCACAGAAGTGTTCTGTGTTGAATGTGAGTATAGAGAAGAAAACAGTGTGGGCTTTCCCCATTTGCCCCCACATCCAAAGTTCATCCCCTCATAATATATTTCTTCATAACCTTGATGCTAAAGAGGCTGTAATATACTTACAGATATCTACAGTTATATATGTCTTTACATGGCTGTTTAATCCTCATGTCTCTCAGGAGACTATATGCTCTAAGAAGATAAGACTGGGCGCTACATGAAGACAGGGAGCACGTAGCCTTCACTCTCCCTTATCCCCAGTGCCATAAGATGATAAATAGAGGCTATCTAGACTGTTGCCTCAGCATCATGAAGTTGAACAAAGGAAAGACAGATGTCACCTAAACCAAGGGGAAGCAAGGTGTGTCGGCATCACTCAGCCAACTGACCTGGAACCTGGGCCGTAAAACACATTCAGGACTTTCAGGTGAAAGTGCTGGGCAAACACTTTCTTCCATTTCTCCCTCTAAATGTGGAATTCTGCTAAGCAGTCAATGCAAAAGGATAGACATAAACCGAGGTCGATGAAAGTGCTATTACATTCAGAGGGGATATTTTCCATTCGTTTTCAAATTAAAGTCTCATGCAAGTAGCAGAAAAATACACCACAGATTCTTTAGCTTGATTGTTTCAACTTTTAATAGTAAAGTCAATATGTGCCTCCAACTAACTGCTGGGTATTGTTCTGTGATTGCCAGGTTGTTTTATGTATGTGAAGCAACAAAACAATATAAGGTGACAAACAAAAGATGGAAAAATATATAAAAGGGAAAAAAAAGTTGGCTGTGTGCTACCTCGGGCTTTAAAACTCTTCTTATACACTTCACCACGAAGTCTATTAAAGCAAAATATAGTGGAAATACAATATACCGCAATGAATGTCTTCAAACTAGCAATTTAGCGCAAAAGCTGAGGGCAGTTCTTATGCACCGACTTTTAATACCAAGACGATTTGTGGTCTCACAAAGTTCCTGCCTTAGGCAAAAGTTGTGCTGAGTTCTAATAGGTCTAGTTTGTTGGCTGTCAGAATAATGGAGAATTGGGTAGCGGAGGGGCTAGATGCTGTAAACAGCAGAGATAATTAGAAGGTCTGTGGAGAGGCGAGTGAAGCTGGTTTATATTTGGTCACAGGGGAAAGTGTTTGTTGGGGAAACTCCTGGTTGACACAGCACAATCTGAATCTGAGACTGTTTATTTTGAGAACTTTTGTGGGTCGCTTGGCATGTTAGTTTTTTTTTTATTATAATGCTACTGCTGTTATTAATAGTAAGTTGCCATTTATTGAACCCTTACTATTTGCTTAGTTCTGTTCCAGTTCTTCTGTATCTCCATTCAGCAGAGAAGGAAATAGAGGCTCAGAGGGTAGGTAAGAGGTTTATTCGATATCAGGTGCTAGCAAGCCCCAGCCTTTAGAATAGACTAGAAACCGTGCTTTGACCGATATGTGGATGTCTTCCTCTGAGGCATGATTACTATTAACAGTCAGAGTATTTTCACGGATAATCCTATGATTTCAAGTCTAGTTTAAATTTCCAATAACTGTAGAGGCAGAACTTGGCTTCCCAGGAAGAGGCTGAGATTGAGAATGAGGCTCTCAGAATTCATGTAGTAATGACAGTCCAGAGGCTGATGTTTTCTAGTGATTCACTTTCATTTTATGTAAATTAGCATGGAATCCAAATTGTCCTTTATAATAAAGCTATCTTTACTCTGTGGGGAAAAGTTTGTTTTCTTGCCCAGGAGGACCAGGTGGTCAAGTCATTGCAGCACTCCTATGTGACAGCCCCCTCAACCTGCCCCGAAGTGGTCACCCTGTCAGGTGAGTCATGGCTGAGAAGGGTAAGAAAATCCAGAGGTGAATTTCCAGGAGGTATGGAAGGGCATTTTCAGTTGCTATGATTTTGCCTTGCACTCTCCCTGCAAGTGTTAAGCACACATGACAAGTAACCCACCCACTAAGGGACGGGGACCGTGATCATTGGCAACCTAGGCTTCGGGGAGCTCAGTTACACACATGAGCCTATCTTGTTTTTCTTAAATAATAAATAGTAATTAGCATTTTCCAGCACATCATGGAATGTTTGCACCGTCCCTCAAGAAAGCTACAACAAAACTGGGGAATTGACAGGAAATGAGATACTGAAGCTGTCACGTGCAGAGACCAAAGAGACGGGGATTACTCAGGCTGAAAAGGGGGAAGCTGAGAGATGACGTTATTATAAGCGTATACAATACTCATAGGTATTCACTCAAACAAGATGGCTTCATTAAGAGGCCTTCCTACATGGTTCCTTTCCAGGCAAAATCAATTTCCCTCTCTCTTGCTTTGCGCTCACACTTACAGAAATTTGTTTCTCCTCACGCCTTTGGTTCAGTTATTTAGGAGAAGTAGCAGGTGTAGTGCAAAGGGCACTAGCTGGGGGGTAAAAACGTGTGGATGCTGGTCCTGGCCTTGCCATCGTTTTCACTGTGTCTTGGGGGCTCAGTTTGCTTGTCTCTGTAATGGGAATGTTATAAGGTGTAACATTTTATGTAACTAAGATGTACATAAAGACCTCACAGACTTTTATGAAGGTCAAATGGGAGAGAGTGTAGAGGGTGCTTCATTAGTGAGTTAGGGGTTTTTCTTGAACACCTGTTTTCCTCTCATCACATGATTTAGACTCCCTTTATTTGAGCTGTTGCTGGGGCAAAAACTTCAAGGTGCTGTAGCTTGACAGACCCTCCTCCTAGCTGTTCCAGGAATCTCTAGCTTTCTGGACCAAAGCTTCTCCAATGGCATGTTGAGATTATTCATGCATTACTCAGATCATCCGATGAACAAACTCTTGAACACAGAGGTACAGAAGCCAGAGGATGAATAACACTCTCTTCTGCACTTGAGTCTGAGACTCATTTTCTGTGATCTTCAGAGCATAGACCATGATGGATTGATGACCACAGATGGATTGAACCTTGCAGCCCATCATAGTGACCCTCTCAAGAACATTCCCTTGTATGATCTTCTCACCTAGCTCCTGCATATGGGGTCTGGAAGCCCTGTCTTGGGTTCTGCTTTCTGGGGGAAACTCAGTGTAAGTCAGTGTCGTCCAACAATGTGTAGCTATGCCTCTCCAGCCCTCCATATTTTAGGCTCTGAGTTGATCACAATGATAGCATCCTGGTCAAGGCTAATTATCATATGCCATAGCTCATTTGTGGACAACAAAGTTCAAGTAAGACTCAGCATCTGACTGGCTCTGAAGCTGTGGTGCTCTACATGTTTCTCTCAAGCAGCAAGGAGAGTATGAGAGGACCATTGTTAACAGTCTGAAACCCACACTCCTGCTGGTTGAAAAACTGGTGGTATTGAAGCCCCAGGAACAACATGCTTCCATGTAACAGATTTCCCCAATCCCATGGCCACTTCATCAGCCAAGTCTCCAGTAGCCCTCACTTGGACAACAGACATTACTTCCTACTATGTTCCCAGCATTTAGTCTCCACCTTTCTAACTACATGTGCTGACCAGCAGTCAGAGTCATATTTTATAATTCCAAACAAATTGCATTACCCCCCTAAGTAAAACCTATCTACGTTTTCCTACTGCTTTCAGAATGGAATCCAATCTTTTTATCACCAACTCCAATGCCTCCAGAACCTGTCACCTGCCTACCTCTTCAGCCCGGCCTTGTCCTCCCTCCTTCTTTCACCACACCAGAGCCACACAAGTCTTCTTTCCGTTTCTTGGCGTCTGGCTTGAGGGCCTTTTGCTCCTGTAATTTTCTCCGATGGGGAGCTATTCTTTCATTGATTCCTGTGACCAGTTCCTTCTCTTTCTGGCCTTTGGTTAAATGCCATATCTGCAAAGCAATATTCCCTGAGTCTTCTATTTAAATAGTGTCCCCCTCTTTCCATCTGTCATCGGTTGTTATTCCTTTTGCAGGGACCAACAAACTTTTTCACTAAAGGGCCAGATAATAAAAATTGTAAGTTTTGCAGGCCACAGGGTCTCTGTTGCAACTATTTTACCCTTCAGTTGCACGTTAAAAGCAGCTGTAGGCAAAACAAAATGCTTGGGCACGACTGTGTTTCAATAAAACTTTATTTACAAAATCAGGGAGAGGGTAACCTGGATGTGGCTCTGGGGGGTCCATAGTTTACTGACTCCTACACTATTGCTTAATGCTTTTAGTTTCCTTAATAGCATTTATTGCGATTTTTAACTGTCCCTGTGCTCATTTACTTGCTGTTTATCTGCCCTCATCAGCTGACTGTGCACCCCATGAAGCAGGAACCATAACCCTTTATATTTTTAACCACAGTGATCTCACTGCTTACAAGCCTACAAGGGTTGTTGGCTACAAATTTGAAAAATAAACAAAAGAATAAAACATCTTCCCTGTTAATTCCTAACTTAGCATCTTATATATTTATTTTGTTTGTTTCATAGAACTTACTTCAATTTTTGATTGTTTAATTTTTCTGTTTTTGCAAGTTCCATGAGCATAGAAATGATGTCTATCCTATTTAATTGATTCACCCTCAGCAATTAGCATACTACTTGGCACATAGACATCCAAACAATTGGGATGAATAAAGAAATGAATAAGGGAGTAATTTAGATTGAGTATTTGTATGGGTAAAAGGAAGAATTGACTTCCAGTTACGATACATTTTGGTTTAAAAACATGTATCAATCAGAGAATGAATGAAGGAATGCATGCATGGCACATGCCAACTAGCTCTGCAGAGCCCTGAATAATAAATTCTCAAAATTATCTAAATTGATACATCTAGCAAATCCTATGGGAAAATGAAAAAAGCTAGTTATTTGCCACCATCTAGATAAGTCTCTTTAGTCACTTAGAGATTTGGTAAGTGGACAGCTTCTCAGGCTTTTTCCAGGTGGAGTTTCAATGAATGTAATTCTAAAGGGTTAACCCAGAGGGTGACCCCAGCTACGTGACCCCAGCTCCACTGGAAGGCTCAGTGTGACCCAAGAGGACATTCTTTTTCTTGCTGTGTGGTTCCATCATTATCTGCCACTAAGAAATGATTTTGTTGACTCATGGTCACAACCATGTCTCTGTCTCTGTGGAAAATATTTAAACTGCATTTAAGGACTGCAAAACTGGAGAGAAAAAACCAACATAATGCTTTGTAACACAGAGGAGAAAGAACAAAATGAATGGTGTGACAATACCTCCTTGTTTGTGTGGGGCAAGGCTTGTTTTTGTCTTTTTTCCCTCCCTGGAGTCATTATTAATAATGTCCCCTTTCCATCTCAAAAATGCCTGGTTTGGACAATAAATTATCCTGTCACTAGAAACATAAGGGATAAGTTATGTTTCTTTCCTGAGGACAAGATGAACATACTCTAGGTGCCTACTGAGTTATCAAGAGTTTGGACTTTGGGAACCTCAGACTGTCTTCCTTGGCCTGTTGTGAGTAATATCCCTGTTCATGGTCACCTGTGAAAGTTTTGGTGGGAAAAACAGTGGCTCCAGCAAAGCCAATTGAAATATTTGATTATCCTAAAATAACCTCTCCGTATCCCACATCAATGATGGAAACCTGAAGGTCTGAAATGCTGACCCTGATCTTTGGAAGGTGTTGATGCCACCAACTGGCACTTGTTTTCCCAGAGGTACTCAAGATGTTTTCAGTGAAGGCTCTTCCTCCCCACTAGCTCTCTTCAATCCCTGATTTTCTAGCAGCCATCAGGAGACTTGGGCATGAATTCTTTATGGACCAGTGAATTATGAGTTATTCAGATTGATGCCAAAGATAGTGGTTAGAACACTGGGCCTGGAAGCAGAGTGCTTGGCTTCAAATTCTGGCTTAGATATTTACCATCTCTGTTATCTTTAGTCTCCCTGTGCCTCATTTTCTTACCTGCACAGTGGGGGTACAGTCCCAATCTCCTAGTAGAGCTGCAATGATTGAATGAATTAATCCCAGGAAGATAGTTAGAAGAGTGCCAGACACATAGTGCTCAGCAATTCTGGTATTATTACTAACTACTTATACTCTAATGCTTTCTAGCACTGTTACTATCTACTTATACTTCAATGCTCTCTAGATAATATTTTTCAATCTTTAGGCAAAAACAATTTTCAAAAGATTTGAGAAATGCTCACCATCATATGGAACTTTGTAATAACAGCTGTGTCATAAATATATCATAAATTTCATTGGCATATTTGCTTTCAGGTTCATGAAAACAGTCTTGATTTCCTTAATATTTGCCTCACTGTATAATGTCCTTAAGTATTTTACAATTTCTGTACCTCTGTGAACTACGGCTACAATAAACTAAATTAAATTAATTAGTTCAGATAATTATTTTAGCTAACCATCATCTTATATAATGTGTCAATTCAACACTGCTTCTTTGTTCTAAAATATCCCGTTTGACTGACATATAAGAGCAAAGTAATATAAGGTTCAATTCTATTTAATAGCATCTGATTTTATTCTCTCCACAAGTCAGATAATTAAGTAATTCCTCCGTAATTATTAGTATTAATTTTATATGTCCTTTCTGGTTACCAGAATTATTATTCCTTCTTTTAGAGTAGTACTTATTGTTAATTGAAATCCATATTCTACACTGACTCCTAGTAAATGACTCCAAATCTTAAACTACTGTGTTTGTTTAGGCCCTAAAAACATGCACTCATATAACTTTTCCATTTCTTAGCTCATTTCATTTGTGATTTAGTTAGGTAGTTTTACAAAGTTAATTTGGTTGTATCAGAAATCCAGATATTGTTGTTAGTTTATAATACAAAATATGTGCACAATTATTTTTTCATTGTTCTAGAATAATTCATTCTTTAGTTTCGTGAGGGCCATAAGGACTATTAGAAAATATCTAGTACAATTTGTTCCTTTTACAAACCTGAGGCCAGAAGATGTTCCAGGACTAGCTCAGTCTCATCCTGATAATGTTCTCCTTCTGGTTTTTCATCCTTTTCATCATATCTTCTTTTCATTTGGAAATGCTTCTCTGGTTTTTTTTTTCAACTATAATCTTTCATTCTAGAAGCCAAACATGGTTGATCCTCAGCTGTAGGAGGGCAAGGTATAGGATCTAGAAGGGAGGGCAAGACATGCCCATGATACTAAGAGAGAAACAGATTTAATCTGGGATGGCTCTTGAAGACTCTTGGGTAGGTGGATGGTTGGGGTGGGTAGGAGGAAATGGCCTGGGAGTGACATGAGGGTCCGCTTAGGAGGGACTGCTGTTGGCTGTAGAGAGAGGGAGAGGGAAAGTGAATTGATTCTTTCAGAAGTGGCCCTCACAGTCTAGAGTTCACTGTGAGAGCCAAGGTGAGCAGGTGACTTGGTCATCTTTCTTAACAGACCCATTCAGTTGTTGCCAGGTTCCACGCTCCTCCACTCTGAAAGATCTCTCCACGCTGCCCCTTCCTCTCCAGTCTCATGTTACCTTCCTGTTCAGGTGTCCACTAGAGGTATTTGGGCTGATGTGGCACTTCCTAACTGGGCTCCCTGTCTTGGTCTGTCCCCACTCTGGTCCATTCTGCACATACCCTCTAGTAGGCCCTTTGTAGTGCACAAATCTGGCCTTATCAAGTGCTCACTTTAAACCTCAGCAGGCTTTTAATTGTCCTGCAGGGCGAAGTCCAAATTATTATCTTCACATTCTGGTCTTCAAATGTCTTCCTGGCTCTACTCCAGGACCTCTAGCCATTCACACTACTGATTGGCTGCATCTTCCTATCTACACACTATGGGATTTCTTCTCCTTTGTTTCCTTCCTCCTTTCCCATTTTCTGCCCAGAGGACCTCTGTTCTTAGGCTCAACCCACACGCCATTACCATATTGATTCTTCCTTCTCTTCTTCCAAACAGTATGAGACGCCCACTCTTTGTATTCACTGTGTGTGTGGAGTTAGAATAAGGCAATGTTTACACTGGAACAAATAATTTATGTGCGTACTTCTTCCATTGTTAAGGTCTGATTTAGCATCGAGTATTTGTTCAGTGCTTACACCAAGGCTGAGGACATAGTAACTTCTCAATACATAGTTTTGAAAGCATCTTTTGTTTCTTTGTACACAGTTCAGGGGAACACAAAGATACAGAAACAAGAAGACCTAAATTAGTTGCTTAAAGACCATAAAAGCTTGTTTCTCTTTTACATTCAACTCGAAGATGAGTAGTCCAGGTTGGTGGAAGTTCTCTGTTCCACAGAATCATTCAGGGACTCAGGCTCCTTCTGTGGGGAGTTTCCCCACAGAAGGTTGAAGATAGGTCACAGTCCCTACTGAGTTCCAGCCAGCAGGAAGGAGATAGAGGTGTGGAGGAGGCAATGACCCAAGGCCCAGGTTGGGAAATGGCACACATGACTTCTCACATTCCTTGGCCATAAATCAGTCCTATGACCACATCTAACTGCAAGGGAGGCCAGGAAATGTGGTTTATCCATATGACCTGGAAGTAGGGAAGGATAGATTTTTGTGGGCAACTAGCAATCTTCATGCAACTGATTTCTTAAATGTCTTTGTAGCTGTATATGGACTCTCTATGCCAGGGCCCTCAAGCTTCATGGCCATAAGATTTCATGCTTTGTGTTGAGAAAGAATATCTGTCTGCGTGCAAATGAATAAACTGTCGATATCAAATAGTCTTCTGTCTTTAGCCTTTCTTATCTTCCTTTAAAAATGATCATAAACTTTCCTACTTAAACTGTCAGGCTTTATTTTCCTCCTATATGAGGAAAAGTTCCTGTACGTTAATTTCATCTTATTTCTTTGTTTAATTAGACAGTCTGTATTTGGCATAAGCCAAGCCTGATTTAAATTTCTTTTTTTTCCCCCTCATCTATTGTCTCTCTTATGGCCTTTTGTAGAAACTGTACTAATTTAGTGAATCTTTTATCTTGATCGGCCTCATCAAGCAAAGAAGGTACTTTTTTTTTTTTGAAGTGTTTGTGAAAATTCTTTTGTGTAGCTACTTCCTCTTAGGGGTTGGTCTTTTGTGCTTCTTACTTAATTCCATGGCTGTCAGTTCTAACTAAGGGTGCTCCGCGTAGTGATGCTGGTGTAAGAGAGTGTATACTTCTTTGGAACAAATGAATTTTAAAGATCCTTGGGGAGCACCTGAATGTCGCTCTACTCAATCTCCTAACTAAGAACCCACTTTTGCATCTATTAAATTGATCAACAGCCCTGATGTTTGTGGGGGACAGGCTCTGTTTTCTTGATAAATTCATAATACACATTTTATTGTTTGGCTTTTTCTTAATCTTAGGTATAGATTTTCCTAGAAAAAAGAAATCTAGGATGGTTCTGCCTACCTCCTTGCAAGACAGAGTTATCATCAGTGTGCTGTTTTCAGTTTTATTGGTAGATCTCTGACAATGTGCTCTAATCTTTGAACCTGGGAAGGGAAAAGGAACAGCCCTGCTGAATTCCCCTCACAGCCCCTCTGCTGCGGGGCCCCGAGGCTCTGGAACCAGGCAGGGGTCAGGGCAACGTAGTCTTTAGCTGTGCTCCTGCCCACTCATTACTTCCTTTATGAACCACAGCAGAGTTACGCTTGGACAATTTGCCCTGTTGTTCTCCACTTTTCATCACCCTTTGCACCAGTCAGAACAAAATGCTGAGTCTCCCATGGATCAGAGAGAAGGGGAAAAAAGCAGCTTATTTATTCTCACCCATACACACCACACACACACACACCACGCACACACACGAGACAATATAATGCCTGTTTTCGAGCACTAATTATGTACTAAGCACGTTATATATACATACATATAATGCAAATTTCTCTTCATCCCTGCAAACCAGGTATTAATTATTATCTCCTTTGTGCTCATTTGATCACTGAGCTTCAAGGGACACTCAGGCAGGCTCAGCTAACCTGACAGGACCTTGGGCAGAGAGGGCTGTCAAGAAGGTCCCCAACTCAGCCCTCTGTTGCCTTCTACATCTTGCAGCGCATTTGCCCCTTTGAGATAACTGAAAATTTTGAGCCTTCCGCTACTTGAGAAGATATGCTCCCTGGAATTTATTTCTTTTGCAAAATCCTGGGCAAGCCTGTCCATTCTTATGGCTCCCAAATCTGGACCTAGAATCCCTAACGTCTCACCTAAGCTCATGATGGGCATATCCAGGGTCTTCTAAATTCAGCATCTGTTTATCCATGAAGAGTTAGCATCCTCTTTGCCCCACTCCGCCCCCAACACAGACATACATTCTTTATCTGCTATTATTCTCTGACATTTAAGACAGAAACCAGGAGTCACCCTCAGTTCATCTCTCCCCTCGAGTCTCCCATCTAACTGATCAGTGTGTCTTACAGGATGGATGAAGGCAAAGCTGGGCCTCAGCGCTCCCGATGTTCAGGCCCCAGTGGCCTCTTTTTGGAACAATTGTTTTGAACTCTTTCACTAACTCTTCTGCCTTAGGTCTCACTGGCTTTGATCCTCCCTCTCTATGGTGGCCAGAGGGATCTTTCTAAGATGCAGAACTAACCAGACCACTCTCTAAACAGAAAATTAAGAAACCCTGCGGAGAACAAGCACAGGCTCAATCCTGCAGCATTGAGGCCTGCCTCCTCTCCAGCGCACTTTTACCTTTCAGTCTGATCTTCCAGCCCCACTTCCTTTGGAATATGCTAGGGACTCAAGTGGTACGAATGTCCCCGACCTCCAGGCTTCCGGTTTATTTGTACCAGATACTCTCACTGCGTGCAACACCCGTATCCGCACGGTTAAAACTTGTTTAACTTGTTTAAGACATTCCTTGTTTAAGACAAATTTGACAAAACTTGTTTAAGACAATCCTGCCTTTTCTGCTGTGACCTCACACTGACTAGAGACACATGCAAATGGGCCCACATGCGTGCCCCCCACACTGTCATACACAAGGTAAACCAGGTGTGCTTCTCTTTAACCATTATGAAGATGAATTTGGCTGCTCTCTCTTTGAAAAAGTCATCGCCTTGAGGACAGGCATCGCGTCTCTCTTCCAAGTGTCTCCAGCCCCTTGCCCAGGCACCTCCAGGATCATATTTGTTGCGTGGTTGATTTGTCCATTGCCAGATGTTCAGGAGCACGTGTTTCTTTGTGGAAGCTCTGTGCTGCCACAGACTACTGTGGTGCCGAGCGAGTGACTAATAAATGCTGGAGTGAAGAGAAGTCACCCCGGCCTCCTCACCTCTCCTTCTTCACAGAAGGACTTTGCTGGCTATTCAAGCCCTGCCCTTCCTCCAGCAGAAATGTTACTCTCTAATCGCTCTGTTGCAGATAGGCTTTTCTCAGCAGCTGGATGGCTCTGGCTAGCTTGAGTCAATTGTCATTCTGGCAACACAGAGGATTTTTGAAAACACTTTCCGAACTTGGGAGCAGCGAGAAGCAGACAGTGCGTGATTGCATTGGGACTCAAGAGGGAACCTCAGCTCCCTGGCTGTGGCCATGTGCCAGGTACCGGCGCTAGTGAAGACAGAACAGTCTTTTGAAGTGCTGTAGATTTAAACCAGGGAATCAGTTCACATCTCCCCAAGCAGCCAGTAGTGGGAACAAGAAGTGTATTTGATAATGGAGGGATGCTGGGAGAATGGTTGAGTCTGTGCTTCCCTTGTGATAAAGGATGCTACAGAGCAGAAATTAAAACAAGAGGACTAGGGTGGGGCAAAGCTGCTCTCATTACAAGAGCGGCAGGCATGGGGTTATTGTGCAGCAAGAAATCGGGCACGAGATTGGAGGGCCTTATGAAGGCTTGCATGGGTATTTCCTTGTTGGTACTTGTGATGGAAATCCAGTTGCTAGCAGAGTTGTAATAGAAAGCGCCTGTCCTGGATTCCTTGATTCCTTGTGATGAATTTGTAGATAGCTGTGAGGAAGAGAGCAGGCAGCACCAGTCCTGAGGGA
Source organism: Rhinopithecus roxellana (assembly GCF_007565055.1). Lineage (NCBI taxonomy): Eukaryota > Metazoa > Chordata > Mammalia > Primates > Cercopithecidae > Rhinopithecus > Rhinopithecus roxellana. The sequence continues at coordinate 23,459,412 of NC_044553.1, forward strand.
TGGACCCTTCTTTGCTTATATTCTTCAATTTCATCATGCTTTCCTTTCACAGTATCAGTACTGTTCGTGTGCATGCATCCATACAGGCAGCAGTGGAAGATGGAAAGAGTATGGACTTCAAGTTTGAATTCACACCAGAGTTGAAATACAGTTCTTTCTCATATGTGTGACACTAAACAAATTATTTCACTTCTTTGAAGCTAAATGTCCTACTAAGTTAAATAGAAAAACTATTACTGAACTCATAGGGTTATGATAAAGATATAACAATATATTATGAATGCTCTCAGCTCTGGCCAGACTTGTCAACTGTAAATCTGAAGTTTTCATCATATGTTATTGGTATTTAGAATGCTTGGCATTCTTAAACATCTTTCTAGCCTCTTTTAATCTGAAATACAGGTACATTAAAAAAAAAAAAAATACTGCCAGGGCCAGGTGCGATGGCTCACTCCTGTAATCCCAGCACTTTAGGAGGCCAAGGTGGGTGGATCACTTGAGGTCAGGAGTTCGAGACCAGCCTGGCCAACATGGTGAAACCCCATCTGTACTAAAAATACAAAAATTAGCCGCATGTGGTGGTGGGTGCCTGTAGTCCCAGCTACTCGAGAAGCTGAGGCAGGAGAATTGCTTGAACCTGGGAGGCGGAGGTTGCACTGAGTCGAGATCGTGCCACTACACTCCAGCCTGGGTGACAACAGCAAAACTCCATCTCAAAAAAAAAAAAAAAAAAAAAAAGAGCAAAAACACCCAACAAACTTCCAGGTGTCCCTGATTTACAACCAGAGATTACTACCAAGCCTTTTTATAACAGCCCAAGCAAATCAAATCCAATGTGATCATATTAAAATAAAATAATACATTTGTAGTATGGCCCAATAAGCTATCAGAATGATGGAAACACTCCACAGATCTATTAGCTGTTGATTATTAGAATTATTAATAAGGGTATTAATGCATTAATGTCTAATTAAAACTGTTTTCTTTATTTTTGTAGGCAAAATTTGACAAAACCTATGAGGAGGTGTTCCACTACCATTTTGTACCAGCCTAACTGAAATGTCACTGCCTGTGTTCACTGATTAAAAGAATGATGTAATGGAAGTAAGCAGTTTTCTTCTAATGATGTAGAAATTCCCCCATGAATCCAGGTGTCACCGCCTAAAGATCAAGTGACTAATTGCAGTGGATCCTAGTGGGCAAGGACCAAAGCCTAGAAATGTCATGCTACCAAGATTCACACGACCTTAAGGGAAAGACCCAAGACTGTCACCAAGAAGACTCACATGTTTGCAGATTTTAGTGGAAAAACCAAGTTCTAAACTAATGAATTCCCTGTTTGCATAATACAGTCACACTTAGTGTACTGTGTGCTCTTTGCAGTCTAATTTCCGTTGAATTACTTTTTACAATCTGCTCAAAATGTGTTTATGACAGAGAATCATTATAAGAATAACTTCTTTTCCCTTTCAGCTTTCCTCTCTTTCTCTCCTTCCTTCCCCCTTCCTTCCTTCCCTCCTTCCTTTCCTTCCCTTCCTTTCCTTTCCCTTCCCTTCCTTCCTTCTTCCTTCTTTCCATACTTCCCTCCCTACTCACTCCTTCCTTCCTTCCTTCTTCCTTCTTTCCATACTTCCCTCCCTACTCACTCCTTCCTTCCTTCCTTCCTTCCTTCCTTCCTTCCTTCCTTCCTTCCTTCCTTCCTTCCTTCCTTCCCTCCCTCCTTCCTTCGTACCATTTTTCTTTCTTTCTCAACTGTAAAATGTGCTTCCCTTTGTTGAATAGGTCAAAAGAGTTCAGGAATCCAAATTTCTTCCTTGTTCTTTTTATTTCTCCTCAGTCGTCTTCTTTAGCTCATTGCTTTATGGAGAAAGCTAATGTCTTTTCTTTCAAGAGATTACTAAGTGGTCAATATATATCCATGAGTTCCTGTCTCCTGAGCTGCTCTTAAATTACCTTAAAACTTTTAAAATATTTCTTGAAGGTTTTCTACACCAGACACCTTATTAAGCACCTGGGATGGAGAGCTATAACCTGTGAGGTTTACTACCCTCAAGGAAATCAAATACACTTTATTAAAAATGAGAAAGAAGTATACATTTCAGCATGCTTTCATTTATTCAATATTTGTTCACCTTTTCTTTAATTTTTAAATAACTTTAAAAATAGTTAGAGGCATATAAATTGTAAAAATAGCACAGAGACTTCCCTTGTACCAGCCTTCTCCAATGCACAAAATATTATGCATATCTGTAATACGTTTTCAAAACCAGGAAATTGACATCGGTACAATGCTGTTTACTCACATAGAGACTCTATTTGCTTGACTATTTTTAAGTGCTTTGAGCCTCAAGAATAGTGTGTTCCAAGGAGAAGATTCTCAACCGAGGATGATTTTGTCCCCCAGGAGATATTTGACAATATCGAGAGACATTGTTGGTTGTCATAATTGTCAGGGTGGGGTTATAATACTGGTATCTAGTGATCAGAGGCCAGCGACATTGCTAAACACCCTAGAATACCTTGGTAGCCTTTACAGAAAAGAATCATCCAGCACAAAATGTCAATAGTGCCAAGGTAGGGAAAACCTGCTTTAGAGAACTATAAGTCTCATGGGAAATCACTTCTCACTTGATCATATCGCACCATTTAAACCAGGGAATTCAAACTCAAATATCTACAGCGGCCAGCCAGGCAGTGGTCAAGAGTACAGCAGACCAGGTAGAGCGTGTAAAACCAGAAAGCACATTCCCTGCCCAAAGGGAGCAGCTGCTGCTCAGCTCAAGTGGGGCTTGCCATGATGAAGCATAGGCCAAATTTGCTGGGTCATCAGATTTTCCCTAGAAGCCAACCTTGGAAATGTACACAAAGACAGAGGGCTGACCTGTTGGGGAGGACACTGCGGGCAATTGTTTCTTTCGAGCACAGTCTTGGATCCGTTGGTAAAGGCCCCTAGATTTCTAGTTCTCTACCATGTGTACCTGGGTCTGCTACACTCTTGATCGCTGCCTGACTGGCAACTGTGGATATTTTAGTTTGAATTTCCTGGTTTACATGGTGCTAATATGATCAAGTGAGAAACGATTTCCCATGAGACCTATAGTTCTCTAAACCAAGTTTTCCCAACCTTGGCACTATTGACATTTTGAGCTTGATGACTTTTCTGTAAGGGCTACCAAGGTATTCTACAATGTTCAGCAATATCCCTGGCATTTACTCACTGAATACCGGTATTATAACCCCACTCCTACAATTGTGACAAACAACAATGCTTCTGCCAAGTGAGAAGTCTCTGTGCTAATTTTACAATTTATATGCTTCTAATTATTTTTAAACTTATTTAAAAACTAAAGAAATGGTGAGTAAGTATTGCTGACTGGGTGCTTATGCAAAGTAGCACGTTTCTCAGCCTCAGTTTCTCTAAGAGAAAAATGGGAATAGTATATACCTCATAGGATCATTTTGTGGACTACATAAAATAAACAGTGTGAAGAGGTTAGTGCTCTGCTTTGGGCAAGAGAGGTATTGAATTGTTCCTCAATGATAGCAGTAATTTACTTTATGAAGTTTACTTTGTAAACTTAGAGTGAGTTTTATTTTCCTTCACCATCTTCTTTCCTGTTCATTGCTCATTAGTTACGAACACCTTGCAGCAGGGTGATCCCATCTCAGAGAGGAGGGCCTGAGAGGTGCTAGTGATACTAAAACCTGCCATTGGGGAAGCATTTTATTTACCATACCATGAGTGTGTTTGCTTCCTTTAGAATAGAATCTCCTGATACTCATGTGGACAAGCATCCCATTCTTCTTAGAGTTTATAGAAAGGCACATTGGACTCTGTACAAGCATCACTAATTTGACCATTTTGATTGAATTGGACAGAAGCAGTAAGTGACTGGATGATGTCAAAAAGCTGTGGAATTCATAGGTGTATTTGCTGAAAATGGATGTGTGGGCCTATTTCACTAGTGGATCCCTGGGGTCGCTTCTTACGTCTCTAAGTGTTGCATCTATTCTTGCTCTCCTCTAGAGGCGGACTGTCGGTGCTCCCTTGGGTATTCCAACTTTACTCAATATTCCCTGGGCTTATATTTTGTTGACTCAAGTGTGGCATAGCTGCTATCGTTAACCACATCCACTCTGCTCTATTTTCCACAAGTAAGATTTAGAAACATAGGATTAGTGCCTATCTCCTGGACCCAGAGGAAATCTCTGACCCACATTGTCTTTGAATAACCAGGTTCTGGAATCTGGGGCAATTGTAGAGCCCAAGTTCTAATGTATGCTAAATGCTGCCAGTAGACTTGGCATTTTGTGTTCTTTATTTTTTTCTTCTTCGATTGTCAAATTAGACATTTTTTGGTGAACTAGCAGAGATGTATAATAAAGTAAGTTGCCTAAAAGTGCTGGGCTGGTGTGTGTGTGTGTGTGTGTGTATGATGATTGCTAAATAATTTACTTATAAGTAGTATTAATGTATTTCTCACAATGCATACACAATTTAAGGCACTTGGATGAAAAAAAAAAAAAAACCCTCTCCATATTTCTTATTTTCTCATAGTAGTATATTTCACAATTTGGATAAACTCGGAAGATGGACTAAAATCCAACAGTCTCACTGATTTAAAAACAATGAAAATTGGGTGTGGTGGCTCACACCTCTAATCCTACCACTTTGGGAGGCCGAGGCAGGCAGATTACCTGGGATCAGGAGTTTGAGACCAGCCTGGCCAACATAGTGAAACCCCGTCTCTACTAAAAATACAAACATTAGCTGGGCATGGTGGTGGGTGCCTGTAATCCCAGATACTTGGGAGACTGAGGCAGGAGAATTGCTTAAACCTGGGAGGTGGAAGTTGCAGTGAACCGAGATAGTGCCACTGCACTCCAGCCTGGGTGACAGTGTGAGACTCCATTTCAAAAAAAAAAAAAAAAAATGAAAATTAATTTATCTCTCATGCTTCATGTCCAAAGGATACCAGTGAGGAGGACAGGTGCTTTTTCTATCATAGTTTCTCAGATGCTTACATAGAGTGGGGCTCTACCATCTGTTGGCATTGTCATCTCAATGCTAAGCTTCAGGCTTCCTGGTGGCAGGGGAAGAAAACTTGGAGAATCAAAGACTGTGTTTTAAAGGATTCCCACTCAGATGTGACAGACTTCTGCTCACATTTAACTGGCCAAAGAAATGGTTCATGTGCCTAGAATAAAAGGAGAGCCGGAAATCTTGATGAGTCCTATTACTGCCTACTATAGAATATATCTCATATCTTTAATAACATGAATTGCTCTACATATCATGGACAGAATGGAAACTAAGGGGAAAAAGGTCTTCTAAAATTATTGATAAAGTGTTCTATGAGTCAAACAAGTTTAGTAAATGGCCTGTAATCTGTATCTCTGAGATTTACAATGCTCATTGCTTATTTACTCTGCAAAGTAAAGTAGCAAGCAAATTTAATCTTTTTACTGCTGCTTTTAAAGCAGCTTTATGGCAGGATAATTTATATAATATACCATGCACAAATTTTAAGGGAACAATTTGATGATTCTTAGTAAATTTATAAAGTTGTACAGCAGTCATCACAATCCATGTTTAGAACATTTCTATCACTTTCAAATGATCACTCATGCCCATTTGCAGTTACTTGATCCTTGTTTCTACCCACACAGGCAAACAACCAATAATTTACTTCCTGTTTCTATAGACTTGCCTTTTCTGGACATTCAATATAAGTGGAACATATAACATGTAATGTTTTTGTGTTTGGCTTCTCTCACTTAACATAATGGTTTTGAGATTTATCCATGTTGTGTCATGTATCAGTAGTTCCTTTTATTGCCGAATATTCAATTGTATTGACATTGTCTTTATCCTTCCATCAATTGATGGGCATGGAGATTGTTTCCACTTTGGGGTTATTAAGAATAATGTAGGGCCAGGCGTGATGGCTCATGCCTGTAATCCCAGCACTTTGAGAGGCTGAGGCGGGTAGATCACGGGGTCAGGAGATGGAGACCAGCCTGGCTAACACGGTGAAACCCCGTCTCTACTAAAAATATAAAAAATTAGACAGGTATGGTGGCACGTGCCTGTAGTCCCAGCTTCTTGGGAGGCTGCGGCAGGAAAATTGCTTGAACCCAGGAGGCAGAAGTTGCAGTGAGCTGAGATCACGCCACTGCACTCCAGCCTGGGCAACAGAGCGAGAGTCTGTCTCAAAAAAAAAAAAAGATTAAAAAAAATAAAAGAATAATGTTGACCGGGCGCAGTGGCTCACACCTGTAATTCCAGCACTTTGGGAGGCCAAGGGGGATGGATCACCTGAGGTCAGGAGTTCGAGATTAGCCTGGCCAACATGATGAAACCCCATCTCTACTAAAAATACAAAAAAATTAGCTGGGTGTGGTGGTGGGTGCCTGTAATCCCAGCTACTCAGGAGGCTGAGGCAGGAGAATCACTTGAACCTGTGAGGTGGAGGTTGCAGTGAGCCAAGATCGTGCCATTTCACTCCAGCCTGGGTATCAAGAGCAAATCTCCGTTTAAACAAAAAAAAAATATTTCCAAGGAAATTTATTTACAAGTTTTTGTGTGGGCATTTCTACTGAGTAGATATGTAGAAACTATGTAATATTCATAGATTATATGGTAAATATGTTTAAATGTTTAAACATAAATTGTTTTCCTAAGTGGTGCTACCATTTTACATGTCTGCCAGAAATGAGTGAGACTTCTGGTTTCTTCACACATTCCAAGTACTTATTTTTGCTTGTGTTCTGGTTATAGCTGTCCTAATGGCTGTGGTGGTGATGCAGGACAGGTGAGCCCCAAATTGAGGCTTAGCTCAGGAAGGTTCTTGGCGTGGCTCAGGAATGAATTCAAGAGTGTGCTAGTTCGGGAGGAACACAGGGTGGCACACTAAGGTGGCAGTGTCACAGCTCTGTGACTGCTCCTGCAGAGCAGGACTACTCCATAGGCAGCGTGTTAAGAGTAGGAACTCAGAGACAGTTCTGCCATATTTACACCTAATTTTAATTGTATGCAAATTAAGGGGCAGATTATGCAGATTTTTTAAGAAAGGGTGGTAACGTTTGAGATGTTGGGTAGTTGACACAGAACGGGGTGGTGACTTGCAGACATTGCCACGGCAATGGTAAACTGACATGGCACATTGGTGGGCACCTCTTATGGAGAGATGCTATCACCTCTTCCCCGTTTTAGCTAGTCCTCAATCTGGTCCAGAGTCCAAACACTACCTCCAGAGTTGAGTTCTGCCTTCTGCCTCAGTAGCATCAAATAGTGATTTTAATTTGTGCCTACTAGCCATCCATTTATTATTATCTGTAGAGAAATGTCCATTTAGAAGGATTGGTATTATTTCTTCAAGTATTTGATAGACTTCACCGGCAAAAGTCCTCTGTACCTAAGATTTTGGGTAATGAATTTTAAATTACTAATTTAAAGATCTATTCAGATTTTCTACCTCTCCTGAAAATAATTTTGAGAATTCGTGACTGTCTAGAGATTTGTTCATTTCATGTGTTTCTAATTTGTTAGAATGAAGGTTTAATAACGTAATAGTATGCTCTTTTGAGTCTTTTAGGCTAGGTAGTGATGTCTTTTTCTTTATTCTTGAGTTTTGGTAATTTGCTTTTCTCTTTTTTCTTGTATTCTAGTAAAAATTTGTCAATTTTGTTGATCTTTTAAAATAATCAACATTCCATTTTCCTTTTTGTTTTTGTTCACTGTTTAATTGATTTCTAATTTAATTTCTATTTTTTTTTCCTTCTGCTGGTTTTGACACTAGTGTGATAGTCTTTTTCTAGTTACAATATTAGCTTAAGTATTGATTCGTGGCCATTCTTTTTTCCTGCTATTAGTATTTAAAACTATTACTTTCTCTCTAAGAACTCATTTAGCTTTAGCTGCATTTCATGTATTTTAATATATTGTATTTTTATTTTCATTCAAAGTATTTTGTAATTTCCATTGTGTTTTTTTTTCTTTGACCCATTATTTAAAATATGTGTTTTATTTTCAAGTACTTTGGGATAACTCAAATTTCTTTTTGTTGTTGACTTTTATTTGCATTTCATTGTGGTCAGATAATTTATTTTGTGTGATTTCAATCCATTTAAAATTATTGAGACTTGTTTTGTGCTTATTTTTATGCCTAGCATGTGGTCTACCTTGGTGAATGTTCCAAGATTGTACTTAAAATGTTTATTTTAGCAGAATGTTTATTCTGTTATCATTGGGTGTGGTGTTCTATAGATATCAATTAGGTAAAGTTAGTTGATAATGTTCAAGTCTTGTATATCTTGTTGGTTTTTTGGACTAGTTGTTTTATCAACTATTGAGAATATAGCAATGAAGTCTCCAACAATTTATTATTGCTGAAATCTCCTTTCAGTTATATCAGGTTTTGCCTCATATATTTTGAGACTCTTATTACATATAAAACAGAATGTTTAGAATATAATACATAACATAATGATTGTAATTTTTGTATCTTCTTGATTTTTTCTAAGGTGGCTTCTCATTCTGTTGTCTAGGGAGTGCTGTGGGATAGTCACAGCTCATTGCAGCCTCAAACTCCTGAGCTCTTGCCTCAGCCTACTGGGTAGCTGGGACTAAAGGCTTGCATTACCATACTTGGCTATTGCTAATGAATTGACCACAACTGCACAACTGATCATTTAAACATCTCCTTTTTTTTTTTTAACTAAAGTCATATTTTTGTCTAAAAGTGTATTTTGTCTGATATTTTACTTTTTCTGGTATTGACATTTCTGCTGTCTTACAGTTACTATTTGCATGACCCATATTTTCATCATTTAACTTTTAACCTTTATAAGTTTTTGAATATAAAATGTGTCTCTTTAGACAGCGTTGAATTTGATCTTGCTGCTAATCGAGTCTGACAATCTGTGAGTTGTTATTGGAATGTTTTACCCATTTACACTTAATGTAATTGTTGACATGGTTGAATTTATTTCTGTCATTTTGCTATTTGTTTTCTGTAAGTGTCTTATATGTGATAAGTCAGTTTTCCTTTTCTGCTTTTAAGATTTTCATCTGTAAACAGTTTGACTATGACATGTCTAGGTGTGGATCTCTTTGTATGTATTTTGCTTGGAGTTTGTTGAGCTTTTTGGATGGATACATTAATGTTATTCATCACATTTGAAAGTTTTTTTTTTAAGTAGACCTTATTTTTTAGAGGAACTTTTGGCTCACATCACAGTTAAACAGAAATTGTAGTGTTACTACACACCCCACCACCTCCACCCATACATAGCCTCACCCACTATAAACAGACCACTCTATAGGTGTGCATTTGTTACAGTCAAACCTACATTGACACATCATTATTACCCAAAGTTCATAGTTTACAGTATGTTTCACTCTTGAGATTACACATTCTATGGTTGTTGACAAATGTATAAGACATATATCCACCACTATATTATCATATAGAATAGTTTCACTAACCTAAAAATCCTCTGTGCTCTGCCTATTTACCAAATTTGGGAAGTTTTTAACATAATTACATTTTACCATAATTACATTTTTTTCTGCTGCTTTCTCACTATTTTTTTATTCTGGGACTTCTATTAAATATATGTTGATATGCTTGATGGTGTCCCACAAGTCTCTGAGGCTTTGTTCATTTTCTTCATTTTTTCGTTCTTTGGATTAGATTATTTCTACTGATCCATCTTTGATTTCGCTGATTCTATTATTTTGCAGACAAGTCTGCTATTGAACTATTTCAGTAAATTTTTCATTTCAGTTATTGATTTTTCAACTCCAGAATTTCCATTTGATTATCTATTTTTTATCTTCTTATTGATATTTTCTCTTTGATAAGTCATTGTTGTCACACTTTCCTATAATTCCTTAAGCATGATTCTCTTCAGTGATGTGAACACACACACACCAAATATATATATATATATGGAGAGAGAGAGAGAAAGTCTTGCTCTATTGCTCCATTGCCTAGGCTACAGTGAAGCAGTGCAATCAGAGCTCACTGAAGTCTCAAACTCCTGGGCTCAAGTGATTCTTTCTTCTTAGCCCCCTGAGCAGCTGGGACTACAGGTGTGCACCACACCTAGCTATTTTTTTGTTTTCTTTTTTTTTTTTACTTTTAGTAGAGACGAGGTCTTCCCATATTGCCTAGATTAGTCTTGAACTCCTGGGCTCAAGCAATCCTCCCACCTCAGCCTCCCAAATTGTTGGGATTACAGGCATGAGACACTGTGCCTGACTGAATGTAATGTATTTTTAATAACTACTTCAAAGTCATTGTGTGCTAAAGTTAACATCTGGGCCTCCTCGGAGAAAGTTTCTATCGACTGCTTTTCCCCATATATGACTCAGAGTTTAATGTTTCTTTGGATGTCTTATACATTTTTTATATAAAATTTGACTTATTGTTTAATATACTTTACCAACTCTGGATTCTGGCTACCTCAGGGTTCTTGTTGCTACTTGTTCATTTGTTTAGTGATTTGCCACTTGTAATTCTGTGTGTTCCATTTTCCTCATAGTGTGTGGCTGCTGATGTCTCTGCTCAGTTTCTGTTAAAACACAAACTGACAGAAAACCTTTTGTTTTCATTTTTAATCCTGGTTTTCTGGAGGTTGACCTGAATCAGCAGACCTCAGTGGTCAGCCAGTGATTGGTTATGGACTGTTCTCAAACACTTAAGCCAGTAAGGCTTCTACCCTATGCTGATGGACCTGTATATGGGTTTAGAAAATTCACTCAAGTTCAAACAACTTAAAAATTTCCATGACTTTTATTTCCATGTCTTGTCTATGCATGCACAAGACTTCCCATTCAGCTAAAGATGTGGTGCTAAATAAGGCCCTCCCTGGTATTTCTTGAGACTGTGTGCATCCTTGAACATGTGTGTAGATTTCCAGACTCCCGGGGTTATGTGGGTATTTATCACAGCCCACAATGCCTGTTGTGTTCCCCAGATCTTCCTGGTAAATTTCTTTTTTCTTATTTTTAATTTTTGTGGGCACAGTAGATGTACATATTTATGGGGTACCTGAGATGTTTTGATGCAGGCATGAAATGTGAAATAAGCACATCATGGAGAATGGATTATCTATTCCCTCAAACATTTATTCATTGAGTTGCAAACAATCTAATTACACTCTTTATTTTTCTTTATTTCCTTTCCTTTATTGCTTGCCCCAACCAGAATGATACCTCAGGGTACCTGCAACACAGGCGTTCTCCCTTTGTTTGACAGTAAAATATCTATGAGTGGGATTTTTCTATCTTCCCTTCAAGTTAGTCTTTGTCAGTGAAGCCACTGGCTTTCATGGCCTGCCCCACCCTGGTAGAATTCAGAGCCTATGGAGTGGAAGTGGATGGGAATTCCAGCAGCCTGAAACTAAAAAGGACAGCAACTACAAAGAAACAGTGCTTTTACCTGAGTTTTGCATTCTTTCTTTAATAAACACTTCTTAATTTGTTGGATATATTTCTGAAGTACTGAAATGATTATCTTTTGTCGGTTTTGTTACTTTTATTGTTGCTTTTTAGGGAGAGGATTTGCTGGACTTCTCACTGTATTACTCTGTATCTTTTGTCCCTTTATTGTTGTTTTAACCATGATTTTCAAGATCTATTTATCAACAGAACTTTTAAAAGATTTTTTTAAATTTTATTTATTTATTTTTGTCAACAACAACATCTGTTTGGTGCTGGTGTAAACAGTGCTTCTAGAACACACTTTGGGAAACCTTGATATAGATGAAATAGGCAGATATTATTTCAGCCTAAACTGCTTTATATACTGTCCACCAAATTTACCTAAGCTTCTCAACACTTAGACTGATGGGGAGAAACAGGGAGTAAAGTGCAAACTTTTACAATTGCACACTGTAGACCAGATCCAGCCACTAGATATGGGCTGTCTAAGGCATACCAAAGCACCAATATTTAATTGGTAGATTATACATACACATCCAGATTTACACTTTTTTTCAGATAATCTCACAATATGGCAAAAAAAGGAGTTACAACTAAATATTTAACACACAGTCCTCCACTGACTTATTATTTTTCCACTGAAAAAGAATAAATTTATTCATACATAAATAAGTATGCTGAGTCAATGAATACCTGGACCTAGAAATTATTTGAGATTATAGCTTTGGGTCTCAGAGATTATAGCATCTTCATATTAATCAGAGTTGTTTTTTCATATTCTGACTCCTCTTATCATGTCTGACTTAATAGAAGCAAGCTACTAGTTCATAACCTTTTGTTCTAAACAAGCACTATGGAGGCCACATTCTCAAGCTTAATTTGTTTCAAGACAGTGCCATGGATGTGCAAGAAGATGACTGGTTACTGTTAATGGTATCATCACTAGCCATAAGGCAAAGTAGAGTCTCCTGGTTCTCATAGTGAGAAATATTCTCCATTGGTTTAGCTCTGGGTGCTGTTTCCATGGATGTCTACTTATATACATATACTTTTCTGGGGAATTTAAGTTACAGTCAAACAAACGTATAAGTGAATGTGATAACTTGAAAAAAAAAAAAAAAAAAAAAAAAAGCCCTGAGTGTTTGTGGGAAGCAGTATCTCCTGTTAGATATTAAAGTAGTCAGGAAGCCCTTCTGAAGAGATGAGATTTCAGGATCAATTTTGAGTTAGGAGAGAAAGCCTGGAGGCACAAGGGAAATCAAAGGCTCAAGGCAAATGGTACAACTTAAAAGAGGGGATGAAGGTGGCTGATATAAGAGAAGGATGACAAAATTGAAAGAAATAGACAGCAAAGAAACCAGACACTGGATCATCAAAAATACACATTTTTTTTTTTCTGAATATCATGCACTTTTGAATACTTGCAGCCTACTCATCTGCATGCACTTTTCTAGGACTTCTACCCACTTAGCATCTCCACCCTTTGGCCTCTCGCCCCCGAGTCTTCATAAAGTCCCTATCTTTAGTCCTACCTTTAAGACTAAGATTTCCAGTGTTTTGGAACTCTGTAAAGATGGCTGACTCTCAGTGGGTCTATTAATTTCATTTTTTGATGTGAGTCCCAATTCACTCCCATTTTACTCACTTAGCAGAAATGAATTCATTTCTTTTCCCAGGTTCACCGTGGAGTTGACTGTAAGGCTTTCTTGCCTTGCAAAGTCACTATTAGCATGCTGATATCAGTATTAATCATATACAGCTTGATACTGTAATTGAATAGTTTTTACACAGATGATATTAACAGATAAAATATGGCATCCTCATGGGAAAACATTACCTTGAAATATTAGCATTATTATATGTTAATTTCTTTGGAGGATATGACTACAGATATATGAGCAGAGGTAAATTTTCCAGCACTTCGGCTGACAAATTCCATGTCAACATAACTCTCAAGAATTTGTATTAATACTTGGCGATGACTTATATGATGATGTATAACAACTTAAGGGGCTTTAAAATGCAGTATTTTGACTAATGTGGCTTGGTAAATAGCATTTGTGATTAGTCCCTTTTCTTTTTCTCCCCCCAGTTTCTGTAATACTGACAAAAGCCTGTAATAATGATAAAACTCACCTCTCCAAATGGAAAATGCCCCACTTCATCACCAACATTTTTCTGGTAATGCTCCAAGTTCTGTGCAGAACAGAGACCTGGGAGGGCTGCAAAGACAGATTCACACTGTACTAATTGTCTCAGCGCCTCCCATTTCTATCAGGGCGTTTGTCCCAAGGTCTAAGTTTCTAAGAACTTTTGCCATGGAGATTTATTCTACACAGGAGAAATGCCACCAAGGGAGGCCCTGAGTCCTCTGTGTTGTGTTCAAAGGACTTAAGGATAAGGCTGGTATTCTGATGCCCTTAAACACAGAAATTGTGAACTCCTATCTAGATAGCTTGGCTCAGGAGTGGTGCCTGCACTCTTTGGTCTTCTGTGAAGTTTCGTAGATATGTCTACATTCTATCATTTTGGGAGGCAACTGCAGTCAAAATGGCAGTCATTTATAGTCATTTCATTTGCCCCAATGTTGGAAGCCCCAGAACCACCTTTTAATTTTTTTTTTTTTCTGGGAACGGGGGTGGGGGTGGGGGCAGAGTCTCTCTCTGTCTTGCCCAGGCTGGAGTACAGTGGCACAATCTCGGCTCACTGCAACCTCCGCCTCCTGGGTTCAAGCGACTCTCCCACCTCAGTCTCCCAAGTAGCTGGGACTACAGGCATGCACCACCACACTGGGCTAACTTTTTGTACTTTTAGTAAAGATGGGGTTTCACCGTATTGGCCAGGCTGGTCTCGAATTCCTGACCTCAGGTGATCCACCCATCTCGGCCTCCCAAAGTGCTAGGATTACAGGTGTGAGCCACTGCAGGCGGCCAGAACCACCTTCTCCTGATAATTGAGGACAAGAGTGTCCTTTTAGGATTTTCCTGGATGCCTACCACCTGTTCTCACACGAGGTTGGTGTCCATTTCATAGTCCATGTGCCATTATTTGGAAGTCGTTCACTCCCTATTTAGGGTGCTTTCATAGAAACCTCTCCCCTATTTCTGCTCATATGTTTGAGCCTGGCTCATTGATATTCCTCCTCAGAGAAGTAGAGTCTTCTCAAGAACAGCACAGCACCACTAGAACAGACCACTTTTTGTAGCCATCATAGGGCTGTCTCTAGACAATAAACTCGTGTTTACAACTTTGGGGAGGCGGACAGTCTCCTGGCCTCTCCTATCTGATCTGGCACGTGAAAGGTGACTGATGCAAAAAAGAACAGAGCTCACTCATAAATTATTTGCAGAGGAGATTTCCTACTGGGACTCTTGAACACTTCACATGTGTTTGGCTCTCACACCGCCATTCCTATTCTTCAATTTCAAGTGGAACGACGAACTTGATATTAATCTGTCTTAAGGAGAAGCATCTGGAGGCTGGCTAATAAAACTTGAATTTGATGGAGAAAAAAGGCTCTCAATCAAACCCTGCGTACATAGGCTCTTTAGAGCTATTCATTGCTGCTTGCCTGTGTCCCGGGATCCCCAAATCTCCCTTCATTTGCTGTGGGTGGTGAGCAGATTTTCTTCCTGAGTGCTGAAGTTTAAGATGCAGTACTTTTGACTACTGGTAGTAAGTAAAACTCCAAATCTCAGAAAAAAATTCTCCTTTTCTCCCCATCTTCTCCCATCCTCATGGACCCGTCTCTGTTCTCCCTTCATCTCCCTCATCTTATATTCCCCTTCCTCTACTGGGGCTCTGGCCAGATGTTTGGCTCCCTGCTGTAATGTTAAATGGCCAGCGCTCTTGATCCAGGCAGCCAGATTCTCCAGAGGCGGCTTCTGGAAAGCCTCCCCCTCACTGACTTCTGACACAGTGACAGAAAGCATGACAGCTGGTTTGCGTGACAGATTGGCAGCATAAACTCTGACTTGGGGGACCATGTTGAGGGGCTTCCAAGCCATTCTGTGCTCAGGAACAATGCGAGGAAGCAGAGTGGCCATCAGGCAAGGGGAGATTTTCCTGTCACTGAAGTTGTCTCCTTTTGCATTTAAAAGTTTCTTCACTTTTAATGCCATAGACTAATTATTAAAATAAGGAAGAAAAGTCTTGAATTAAATTGTTGTAATGAATAGAACTTATTTGTAAAATGTTTGTACATTTGTTTCTTTTTTAAAATTTCTCTTTCTTTAGAAAATTTTTTTACATTTTTTTTTTTTTTTCTTGAGACAAGGTCTTCATTCTGTCACCCAAGCTGGAGCACAGTGGCATGATCACAGCTCACTGCAGCTATGGCCTCCTGGGCTCAGGTGATCCTCCTGTCTCAGCCTCCAGAGTAGTTGGGACTACAGGTGCATGCCACCACACCCGGCTAATTTTAAAAATTTTAGTAGAGATGAGGGTCTCACTATGTTGCCCAGGCTAGTCTTGAATGCCTGTGAGTCACTGTGCCCAGCCTGAATTTTATTTTTAAACAGAGTTTTAAGTTCACAACAAAATAGAACAGGAAATACAGAGAGTTTCCGTATATTTGCTACCCCCACCATAAACAGCCTCCATCACTATCAACATCCCTCATCAGAGTGGTACATTTGTTACAGGTGATGAGCCTACATTGACACATTATCACTCAAAGTCTATAGTTGACATTAGGGTTCACTTTTGGTGTTGTACATTCTATGGGTTTGTACAAAGGTATAATGATATGTATCCAGCATTGCAGTGTCATACAGAATAGTTTCAGCAACCCAAAAGTCCTCTGTGCTCCACCTAGTCATCCCTCCCTCTTGCCTAACCTCTGACAAACCACCGATCTTTTTACTGTCTCCATAGTTTTGTCTTTCTTAGAATGTCGCATAGTTGAAAGTATATTGTATGTAGCCTTTTCACATTTGCTTCTTTCACTTAGTAATATGCATTTAAGTTTCCTCCACGTCTTCTAATGGCTTAAGAGCTCTTTTCTTTTTAGTGATAAATAACATTTTATTGTCTGGCTGTACCACAGTTTATTGACCTCTTCACCTACTGAAGGACATCTCAATGGCTTCCAAGTTTCAGCAATTATGAATAACCTGCTATGAAAAATCCTTGTGCAGGTTTTTGTGTGGCTATGCGTTTTCAGTTCATCTGAGTAAATACCAAGGAGTGCAATTATTGGACCATATTGTCAGAATACATCCTAGCCCTCTGATAACTTCATTTGTCCTTGTTTTCTCTTTATATCATGCTTCTACAGTCTGGTTGGTTTTTCACAATAATGTTGGGCCACACTAATAAAAGAAATTGGAATTAAAAGCTACCACGTTCCAGTAAAAATATGCCAATCTGTTATTTTGTTAAGCAACAGCTATGCAAAATGCACAAAAAATTATCACAAACATTTTAATTCAGTTAAACTCTTTTTAGTCTTCTTGTGAAATTGATGGAATATGCAGTCTCCAACAGGTCTTTTGTGTGGTATAGGCTGATCTTGGCTGAGTGAGGAATAGTGTCAGTGAGGGTTTCAGATCAAGCTGTGGTGGGGAACTGAGCTCTTCACCTTTGTGCCATATTGGTGTGCCGTTTCTGAAGAATGTATATTGCTTGAATGAAGGCAGAGGCAAACCAATTATTTCTCTTTAGGGTTAGCCCACTCATATGGTTAACTTTTCAAGGTCTGTTCAGAAAATGAAGTTTGGGGGCCTATGCTGAAGAGAGAAATGAGTATCTACCTTTATAGTTCAGTGCATTATTGGGAGCATTGAGGCTTAATGATGGAAAGAGGACAGGTTTAAAAACCACTGTGGAGTGGAAGCCCTGCTTCGCTACAGCCTAATTGTGAATTCTCTGAGTTTATCCAACTTCTCTGTCTTTTAAGTTTTCTCTTCTACAAATGGGTTTAGTAATACCTACACTACAGGTTTATTTGGAGAACTTATCTGAGATCATTGATATATAATGTTTGACATAAAATGTGTTCAATGTAATTTATCTTACATGAGATATTAACATTCATAGAAGCCTTCATAGATCAAACAGGTCATTCTAAGATAAATCAAGCATGCAATAACATATCACATGTTTTCACTTCACACTGGGGCCTTATCTCTAGGAATGAAAACTCTATTTTTATTCAAAATTCCCCTAAATCAAAGAAAATATAACTAATCAATAACCAGCAAAATGGAACTGCTGTCCATAACCAGTCATTTGCTGACAGATATTTTTTCTTTATCTTGGATGTATCAATCAAAAAATAAAAAGATAAAAGTTGGCAAAAGCTTTGACATCTGTGGACACCATGCAACTTCAGGGCATTGCCAAATCTCTATCATGTTAGTCTGAAATATAAGAACTTCTGTGACTGCCGATGGCGTGAAGGAGTAACCGCAAATGTATAAACACACACACATGTACGTGCACATACACACACAGACCCAGGCGTGGGAGAAAATGACCACTTTGCAAATTATATTTTCTGTCTAAATTTTGCTGCTGCACACTTAAAATTACGTGTTGGAACCTAAACATTTGAACTTTATTGCAAATGTTCCAAGTAATACCAGTGTCCCACCCTATCACCTCTTCTCCGAGTAATCCACTTAGAAGCAATTTTACTGTTTCATTTCTCTAAACCTGTTAGCATTAGTATAAAAGCCACAACTCTAAAGGTAACCTCAGAATTAGGGTGTCAAGATTGTGTTCCACCCGTAACTCTAGAAGTATACTAAGGCTCTTCTAGCTCACTGGGCATCACAAGAATTTTTGCTTGTGATGGGGGCCGGGCGCGGTGGCTCACGCCTGTACTCCCAGCACTTTGGGAGGCCTAGGCAGGTGGATCATGAGGTCAGGAGATAGAGACCATCCTAGCTAATGTGGTGAAACCACGTCTCTACTAAAAATACAAATAATTAGCCAGGCATGGTGGCGGGTGCCTGTAGTCCCAGCTACTCGGGAGGCTGAGGCAGGAGAATCGCTTGAACCTGGGAGGTGGAGCTTGCAGTAAGCCAAGATCTCTCCACTGCACTCCAGCCTGGGTGACAGAGTGAAACTCTGTCTCAAAAACAACAACAACAAAAAAAAAAAAAACAAAACAGAATTTTTGCTTTTGGAAGGGAAGTGGAGAAACTTTAAAAAAACTTCGTTATTTGTATGGTCACTGTGAAGAAAAGTGATGATTACCAACGAGCTCGGATACTGCTGAGGAGTTGCTGACTGAAAACGCTTAGAAACATGCACACACACACACATATGCACACACACACACAATCATAGCTGACCTTGAAACTATTCTATTCATGAAATGGTTCATGTTTTCCTTTATACCTCCTCATTCCTTAATTCTATACATCATTACACTTTTTTTTTTTTGAGACATAGTCTTGCTCTGTCACCCAGGCTGGAGTGCAGTGGCACCATCTTGGCTCACTGCAACCTCCATCTACCGGGTTCAAACAATTCTCTGCCTCAGCCTCCTGAGTAGCTGAGATTACAGGCATGCACCACCATGCCAGACTAATTTTTGTATTTTTAGTAGAGACGGGGTTTCACCATCTTGGCCAGGCTGGTTTTGAACTCCTGACCTCGTGATCCACCCGCCTTGGCCTCCCAAAGTGCTGGGATTATAGGCGTGAGCCACCATGCCTGGCCCACTGCACTTTTTAAACATTTTATATCTCTCAAAAATATGTATCTTACTAATGGCATATATAATTTAATTGGCAGCATTTCACAGGTATTTAAAAATAGTGTCTTTTTTCTTTGTATTATGTAAAATAATAGTGTATCTCAAAATCAGTGTTAACGTAGGCCCAATGAATATTATGATTCAGATATTTTATTATTCAAATATTCACAATTCAAATATTAGTGAAAATAGTCCATTTTGGTTTTATTTGATGAGTTTCTCAGGATTCAACAGTACTTTCTTTTTTCTTTTCTTATTTTTTGGTAGAGGCAGGGTCTTGCTTTGTTGCCCAGACTGGTCTCAATGGTCTGGCTTTAAGTGATTTTCCTGATTCGACCTCTCTATGTGTTGGGATTATAGGCATGAGGTACCATGCCCAGGCCAATAGTACTTTCTAGACCTGAGAACCAAGTACCATCATATGAGGACTTGATGAAAGGCCTTGGTTCTCACAAGCACATTTTCAATTGTCTTCTGTGACTGCAGATGGCATTGTGTCTGGCTTTGTTGTGCAGTTTCTATTGCCCGTGTCCTACTGTTGTGCATATTTTATCCATGCTTTTCTTCAAAACAGTAATAATACTAAAACCTTTCGTCCTGTCAAGTTCATTATCTGCCTATCCCATTCCTTCTTATAAAAGCCTCATAGGATACATGTTACTGTTACCAGTTCATAGATTTTTTTTGTTTTTTAAGGAGAATGAGAGCTGTTAAGCATAAGATCACACTTGATGTGCTAAAGTGATTCAGTTGGGTTGGAATCATGTCTACCTGCATCCAAAACCCTTCCAGAACTCTTACCCTCCTAGCTTCATGGGTTTTTTTGTTTATGTTTTCCCAGCTTTAATTTCCAAGCCTGTATCTTTGGGCCCTGACTGCAAATGCTTTTATTGAAATGGATCCACCTACAGTCTGATAACCACATGTTGGCTTGATCTTCTCTCTGACATTATATCCCAGCTGTCAACTGTTCTTCAGCAAGGTGTTACATAGCATTCCTCTCACCCTGCCTCTGTGCACTTCATTTCACCTACACTTCTTTTTTTTCAATCCCCAAAGCTTAGTTGGATAGTTATTGAGCCCCTCTGTTATGACCTGCACTGCTAGGTGCACAAAGAAAGCATTTAACTTTCAGAGCATACATTCCAAGAATGAGAAATAGATAGGCTTTCTGTTTTTCCTCTTAGCTCTGAGTTCTCAAGAACATTTGTTAGCTTTTTTTGTAAAAACAATTTATTCAACATTTACTGGACACTTGCTGTGTTTTAGATTCTAAAGAGGCAATAACAAATCAGCCATGGCCTCAATTTCTCCAGAGCTTTCAGTCTGGTGTACAAGAAAAATCAGCAAGCGCTGATATTACCTGTGTGATCATATTGGAAGGCCCACTGGTGCTTACAGTAGAAGCATCTTGACCAGATTGGAAAATTACAGAGGGAAGACCAGAGACCATGATAGTAAAACTCACTGCCATCAGCATTAGCAGTGGAACTGACGGATGAAATTTGATCAAGAAACTTCTTGCCATTAAAAAGCTTCTGTTCCAGTTCAGATTCAAAGTGGACACAAGAGGTCTGAAGGATATTCTTAAGCTATTTGCATAATATATGGTAGTTCCAAATCTGGAGACACAGGAAGCTAGACATGTGATATGGTTTGACTGTGTCACACCCAAGTCTCATCTTGAATTGTAGCTCCCATAATTCCCACATGTTGTGGCAGGGACCTGGTGAGAGTTAATTGAATCATGGATGTGGTTTTCCCCATACTATTCTGGTGGTAGTGAATAAGGCTCATGAGATTTGGTGGTTTTAAAAGGGGTGTTCTTCTTTCACTTGGCTCTCATTTTCTCTTGCCGACCACCATGTAAGACATGTCTTTCACCTCTGCCATGATTGAGGTCTCCCCAGCAACATGGAACTACGAGTGCATTAAATCTCTTTTTTTCTTTGTAAATTACCATGTCCCGGGTATGTCGCTATCAGTGGAGTGAAAACAGACTAATACAACATGGCTACCATAAATAATTTTGAGCTTGATTTAGATTATGTTTTTATTTTGCTTTCATATTGGGTCATGGAATCTCTCAAAGGAAGTGAATTTCTTCTCAAAGTTTTGATTTTGTGAATGCTCATGCCAATGAATTGAAATATAAGCATTCAGTGAACAAGTTGAGAGTTATATCCCAAAAGGGGCTTTTGCTTTTATAGACTCTCTGCCTTGATCAATGGACATACTGCACAATTATCGCTATTCATGAAGATGGGTTTATTATTTCTTTTTTTCTTTTCTTTTTTTTTTTGAGATGGAGTCTCGTTCTGTCGCCCAGGCTGGAATGCAGTGGTGCAATCTCGGCTCACTGCAAGCTCCGCCTCCCGGGTTCATGCCATTCTCCTGCCTCAGCCTCCCAAGTAGCTGGGACTACAGGCGCCCGCCACCACACCTGGCTAATTTTTTGTATTTTTAGTGGAGACGAGGTTTCACCATGTTAGCCAGGATGGTCTCGATCTCCTGACCTTGTGATCCGCCCGCCTCAGCCTCCCAAAGTGCTGGGATTACAGGCATGAGCCACCACGCCCGGCCGGGTTTATTATTTCTAAGCTGAAAAACTAGTATTCTGTTTTTTAATATTTTTCAAATTATAATTCAAGTTTTGGACAAAACACTTGGTTCTTGATTTCCAAAATTGATGTTTAATTTAGGAGAAACTTGGCTAAGCTGTTATAGATTTCTCTCACTTCCTTTCTTGAAAGTTCTTCTGAAAAATCCTGTTTTATTTACAAAAGGAATTTGGAGGCTAGACCTAGTCATTTTAAACCAAATGATATTATACACAAGAGCAAGCAAGTAAGGATCAAAAGAGTATAATTGTTTCCAATTCAGGAATGGCAGGACTTGTGCTTACAGTTGTGTAATGTGGACAGTGGACAATCAACTCTGGTCAAGCCAGGGCACTATCCTGGCTCTCTTTTTGACACTCCATGTTACAAACAGACCCTGCTCTTCCTTAATAACTACCAGGCTTTTGATGTGTCTTATGCTGAATTAATGGGAGGTTCTCAAAAAACAGAATATCTACTTTCTCCATGTTCGTTAACCCACAGCTTAAAAATTATGTATGCATCTTTGAGAAGGATATAAGAAAATAGAGGATACCCAGAGAATAACTGAAGTGTTGAGGGGTGTGAGATAGGGTCATCGCAACTGGGGCTGTGGAACCTGGCCAAAGAGCCCATGCCTTCCAATATTTAGTTGGGTGTCGGATGGGAAATAACACAGCAACATTCCAAGGTCAAGAGTAGAACCACAAGTTAGGAGAATGTGTGTGTGTATGTGGGCGGGAGGGTGGGGGAGGGGTCTGTATTTGCTACTGTGTATCCACCACTTATGCTATCTCATTTAACTTTTAACTATCTCACCTAATTTTTGCTCTCACTTAATCTTTATGATACGCTTGTAAGATCTGTTTTATTGCCCACATTTTACAGATAAAGAAACTGAGAATCATAGAGTTTAAGTTGATCTGTTCTGAGTTTCTCAGGTGGATTTTGGACCTTGAGGTATTTTGATTGAAAACTCGTGCCTTTTCACGATACCACATAGTTAGCCTTGAAGTCCTTCAGAGGTGTGTTTTGGATTATATAATAAAGACTTCCCCACAAAATGAGCTGTTAAAAAAGTAAAATAATAATAATAATAATAATCAAAGGGTAACAAAAACAAAAGAAATCGGATGACACCTTTTAAAAACTTTTAAGTGCCTTTCTAATGAATTGCCCATGCTAAACCTGAATGGTGAAGATTCAGAGGGTAGATATGATGTTCAATTCTCACAGGATCCCATTATTTTATTATTTTGTGGATGAATTCCCTAGAAAGTAGCAAGACGGACTGCATACTTTTTGGAGTTTATCACTTTCCATTGTGTGTCATGCCTCCTTCTTTGATTTCAGTGCAACCATTCATATTCCTTTCAAATACATCCTTACTAAACAATTTAAGGGCTAATTTACCTAGGATTAAGCCTTTTAATCAACTTTAAAAAATTTATGTTGAAATATTTTCTCTGGCATACGTACTTTATAGCTTCAATTCCACCAATCTTGGTTCTTGCATAGGCCTGACTTAGATGATGTGGATGATGTTGACTTTAGGTTGGGGACTATTTGTCCTAGGATTGAGCCAAATTTTCTTTTTTATTTAGTTTGTTAGCCATTGCAGCAATGGGAATATCAGCTTCACGTATATGTTTTATAAGTTTAACCAGTTCCAGGTTAGTACAATGTGGAATGAGAATTGATGAAATGTGATGACCCAGGTTCAGCGCACCGGCAAAATTCTTAAACAGAAAAGCCAATAGTTAACAGAACTCATTTCAGAAGGTACTTAATAAAAAAAGCTGAATGCATGGCGGTTGGTTGTGGAATATGCTCGCCCAGACCTTCCCTAACTGGCTTTATGTATTTTGACCATGGATTCCTTCCTCAGAACCTCAGTTTCCTCAGGTTGCCTTTATTCCTGCAAAATAAAGGAGGCCACAACCAAACAAAATCCAGGGCTGCTTTCTGCTAGAACATTCTATAAGTTTATGAAACGCAATCAAATTTTAGATAAATACATTTTCACATTTAATGTAGAGGTTTTCTTTCTTTATAAATTCAGTATAGTTTCTGGGGATACAAAGAGTGAAAAGACAGAGAGAACTACAGGAAAGGAAAATACAATTTTGGAAATAGGAAAGAAAAGAGTACAAATAGAGATGAAATGGAAGTGGAAAATGTCTATGTGATGGGCTTGGGAGTGATTATAGAACCCAAGTTACTGATGGGAGCAAAAGATTCAACGTTCTTATTGAAAGCATCCCCTTTCATTACAATACTTTTCAAACTTAGGCATGTTTGTTTTCTAGGCAAGCTCTGTGACCTAGATTGGGAACATGGGAATCTGGAATTGTGTCTTAGTTAAGTCTCTTTCCCTCACCATATCTAGCCCCCACCCCCCAAAAAAATGGCATGATAAGTAAACATGTTTCTGTGCTGAATGAAAATAAACGTGCCCCCTATTACATCATTCTGGTGCTATTTGTTTCCTCCTTTAGCTTAGGGGGTAGCAAAGGTCGGTGCCAGAAAAAAGCCCCAGGTCATAGTTTTCCAGGACCTTCCTCTTGCATCCTTCTCTGATCCTTGTCATTCATCCCATGCACCTTCATTCTCCTCCTCTCTTAGTCTTCTGAAGCACTCAAATGACAAGTCCATCAGGCAGATCAAATTTTCTATTTCTGTGCCTCCAAATGCCCAGAGAAATAATAAGACAGGAGGTTTCTTCAGCTGACTCCAAAGACATGCATACCCTGATTTCCAGAGTTTGTACTAGGAGTGTTGTCAGAAGGACTTTACAATATTTTCCCCACTTTGCACAGATGTGCAGCAGCTAGAGGTGAGGCCACCAAATAAAACCCAAGTCTGTCTCCATGGATTGGAAAGAAGAGTATGTTTCTTCTTTCAGATGCTCTGGGGCTTGGAATCATGTTTTGTCTTGGCCATCCGGAGCATAATGGGGTTGATACCTGTTGTATTACCCTAGAGCATTCTGTCACTTGGCTGGTTAAAAAGGTGGGAGTGAGGGGAGGAGGGAGGGGAGGAAACTGTACTTGATCCTTATGGAAGCCAGTTAAAATTAATTGGAAAAAGCTTTTAAAGACCCAAGATGCAGACCAAATGTATCTCCGACCCGCGGCCTCATCCCGCACTGAACGCGAAGGTCACTGTGAAGCTGCAGATTTATGCGGAAGGGCCGGGTGATGGAAAATGAGACAAAAGCATTTGGATTTTATTATTCCATTTACTCTGACCCTGGGCCATAAAGAGTTTGGAGAGCCTGTTTTATGTATTCAGCTGGTTGCCACACTGACAGGCATTTGGAGCCACTTAAATAAACCACCCTGGTCCCACAGCTGCAACAACACCATATCAAATATAGGTTAGGGTTGAAATGGAGAGCCTGACACACAGCATCTCCAGCAGGTGCACCGGGAAGATTTTTTGTTGTTGTTTATTTGTTTTTTTGAAGTCCCTTGTTTTTCGAATAGCTTCCTTATCCATCTATTTATTTGAATTTAAAGCTGACTTGCATCCTGAATTGGATTTGGTTTTTGCATATAAGGGTGTGCAATTTGGGTTTGACTCCAGCTTTTCAAGAATGCTCTATCTTTTCACCGAGTTTGAGATGGGTTTCAGAGAGGTTGACTAGTGACAGAAAGCTGGTAAGGTTTTGTTTTGCTTTTTGAGATTTGTGCTAGTCCATGTACTTATTTATTCCTTTAAGTTGTCTTCTTTTAGTTCTCTGAATTTCAAAAAAGTGGTTTGTCATAAAAGTTACAACTGAAAAGTAGACCAGGGTAGGAATTCAACATGGAAGACAATGAAATTGGATCCACAAGTATGCCTTGGTGATAGACAAAACATATGTCTAGGTTTTTTGTTTAGTTGTGGACACATGGGAACTCAACAGAACAGAGAAGAAAACCTGGAATAATAACAGCTCCTTCCATGTGGGAAATGCCTCAGAGGTTTCAACCTATTTCCTATGTGAACTTCATTCCAGAACAAGATATTGTTTCCATTATACAGATGTGAGAACTGAGGCTGAGAAAGGTTAAATGACTCATCCCAGGGTTAGATGACTAGAAAGGGGTGATCTTTTGGCTCCATCCCATGGCATGGCCCATGTATCCACATATGCCTTTCTTTCTTTTCCTTCCTTCCTTCCTTCCTTCCTTCCTTCCTTCCTTCCTTCCTTCCTTCCTTCCTTCCTTCCTTCCTTCCTTCCTTCTTTCCTTCCTTCCTTCCTTCTTTCTTTCTGTCTTTCTTTTTCTTTCTTTCCTTTCTTTTTATTTATTTATTTTTTTTTGATGGAGTCTTGCTTTGTCACCCAGGCTGGAGTACAGTGGTGCAATCTCGGCTCACTGCAACCTCTGCCTCCTGGGTTCAAGCAATTCTCACAAGTAGCTGGGACTACAGGCCCACGCCGGCTAATTTTTTGTATTTTAGTAGAGACGGGGTTTCACCGTATTGCCCAGGCTTGTCTTGAACTCCTGAGCTCAGGCAATTCACTTGCCTCGGCCTCCCAAAGTGCTGGGATTACAGGCATGAGCCACAGCACCCAGCCACCTTTCTTTTTATAATATGGCCTTTGCTTGCTGCCAAGAAAGAGATGCAATTACAAAACAGAATCCAGGTGCTCTGATTCTGAAAACCAGGGACACCTAAATGTTCATGGGTGCAGTGAGAGCCTGGGGCCTAAAGTGCTTTTTCACCTTGAGAATGTACTCCTTCAGAACACCAAAGAGGGTGTGGACAAGCTAATTGAGGTGATCTGTTTTATTCCATACTGTTCCTCCTAGGTCTGTTCTTCATAGAAAAGCCATCAAGACTTTGAACTATTAATCATTTGTCACGAAGACTGATTTTGCCCTTTTTTTTTGTCCTCCCACCTTCATAGACACTTACCCAGAAAAACATCCTGAGAGTCCTACACTGGTATTTTCATTCTTTGATGTTTCTTCCAGTGTCTGAAGATCAGGGAAATTACCAAGAGATATGTCACAGTTGTTGGAATTACATTGTTGTATTCCAGATTTTGCAAGCACATTATAGTTGAGTGTTAAAATGTAAGAGTACTTCAATTGGGCTTCCTTTTGACAGCTTTCTGTAAAAAGCCATATGTATCAGGGAGCCACCTAATGTATTTTACTTTTTAAAATAATTTTGAAACTTTTGCTTTGAAAGCCAAATCCCTACATTTATTTTCTGCTTTAATTTAAAGACTTAGGGTGTAATATGAAACCCAAATTAAAATTTTTTTTATTATTTTTTTTTTGTCAATTCTATAAAGGTGAGACTAGGATTCCTTCACTTTCCAGGTAAAAATGGTAGAACTGGGAGCTTTATTCTTAGGAGTTTCCCCAAAATTCAACACTGACTTGCCACATTCCTCATAAGTTTGCCAAAGATGACACAAGATGGCCTCATTTCCAGAGGAATCTTTCCAAGATTCCACCTGCCCCTCCCTCTTTCCCAGAACCAGCTCTCAGCCTAGTTTCATGCAGCCTCCTCATCCCCTAGGCCAACAGAATCCGAGATGAGTGTCCTTGCATGCCAGGGTTGAAAATCTGTCAACTTCTGATGCAGTCCAGTGATGGATTGAAATTTTGACTATGTGCTACCTGCATGTGAATACTTGCAATTAAACTATCAATATGTGGGTTGGGTTTTTATATTTGCTTCAAACACTGTAGTTGGTTAGTTCTGTGTTCTAGCTTCCTTTTATCCACTTGTTTCTCTGCTCCTGTTGCCCCTTTCCTGCCTCCTCAACCATGTGAGGTAGGCAAAGCACCTCTTATTCCACCTTTCCCAAGCCTCTTCTTTCCTGAAATATTGTTGCCTCAAATATATATTTCTTCTTCCCCGCCAATTCCTAATCAAAACTTTCTTTTTTTTCCAGTGCAGTTCATCCCAGCTGGCTATTCCGCAGAGAAGCACATGCTCATCGTGCGAAAGTTATTTCTGCCGAGATGTGAAGAAATGATCAGCTAGTCTTAGGGCAAAAAGGAATGACGTTTTGATTCACATGAGAACCAGTGACCATGTTTATCCACATTGAACTCCAAGAGGAAGAAAAGACAATGTCATATTTTTGACAGGGGAAGACTTCTGCAAAACTCTTGCCTCTTCTGGAGGACAACTCCTTCCCTCCCTTCCTTCTTCCTGATGCCTGTGCATTAGATTGCATTAGACGAATATGAGTCAGGCACTTGGTGCTCCTTTGAATGGCCACTGACCTTTGCTCTGTCTCCTCATGCCAAAAATAAGTTTAATGCATAGTTTCCACTGGATTGACCTGGTGCCTGGTTAGAGTTGGCTGGTTGGTTGGATATCATATAGTAATGTTCTGCATTGTAGCTCACAGCATTTTTGAAGATGCTGTATAGCTGTTGTTTTTTTTTTTCTTTTGGGCATAATCACTCAGAAAAGAGTTATGGAGTAGTTATGGGTTCCATTTAGAATTGATTCCCAGTGCACAGGTACATCCTCTAAAGATGGACTGAGATCCTGATTGATGTGTTGCAAGACAGGGTGGAAAACTTACCTCTTATCACAATTCCTAAAAATTCTGTAACTTTTCCAACATGGTTCCCTGTACTGCTGGGCTGATTAAAAAGCCCTGTGAGGCCATGTGTGTGTTTTAAGTGGATGTATAGTATAATAAAAGCTAATGGTGATTCTTGATGACTTTTGTAGAAGTTGAGGCACCTGCATTTTAATTGACATTTCCCCCCCTGAAGCACAGCTTTGGAACGTCTATTTCAGCTCACTTGCAGCAGGGTGGAAAATCGCTGGATTTTTAACTTCTCCAGCCATCAGATGGTATTCATTTGTGGTGGCACAAGGGTGGCTTAACTTCAGCTTGGATTCTGAAACTTAGAGGAAAAGTCTGCTGAACTATATGGGGATTTTAAACTGTCTAAAGTTAGAAATGCTCTGAACTTCATACGCAGCTTCCCTCACCCCTATTTTGACATTTCTAGGAAATGTTACATAAAGAGAGGCCAAAAAGTAAAATTTAACTCTACATTACAACTCTGGCAAAGATATCTGTTATTGTGGTAAAACTACATGGAAACTCTAAGCAGCACAAATTACTACCACGTGCACAGAATTCCTACTTGGGTTAGCACCCTCCATGCAGACAAAGAGAGACAAAAAATATGCAAATTTCAAGTAAAACAAATTCACACTTTTCTTAAAGCAAAAAAAAAAAAAAAAAAAAAAAAAAAAGCCTTCATATAATTTGGAGCAACCAGTCTGCTTCAGTAATGTTCTTATATGTAAGTGGAAATCCTTTTTGATATTTACACTACTGATTTCTTTAATCTCCACTTTGGAATTAATAGACAATAACATCAGATTGCTTCCTCGGCTGCCCTAGCACATGTGCATATTTACCCAAGTGTCTAGAGTGGGGATTGTACACATATCTCTAATCCACCTGCCTGTGTTAGTTAAAAGCCCAGATAAAATCAGCAGCCCTTAGATCTTAACCTTTTAAGTCTGAAATGTTTTTAAAGTCTGGCCATGGCAACTGAAGCTGGGGTGTGCTTAGTGGGGGAGGAGGAATCAGGGGAGATGGGAAACAGTCAGAGAACTGGTATATAAAAATTGTCTCAGCTTGAACTACTGTTGCATTCAAACAAACCAGGAATGTTACAATAATAGTGACAATAGCCATAAAAACTGGGAAGGTGAAACTCAACAGATAGAAATAATTTACTTTATGATACAGTGGCATGGTACTGTGCCTGGCTACCCTGATGTTTAAACAAACAACTTGCATTTACTTTCAACTTTCTCTATGTGTACAACTTGAGGAAGGGGTAGTGGGAATAAAAGGCCCAATTATTTTCTAGATCCAGGTACCCTAATGACAAATACTGAATACACTAAAACTATGAAAAAGAAAACATCCTTTTTTTTTTTTTTTTAGCATTTAAGTGTCTGGAACAATCACTCACCATGATTATATGCATCTAAAAGAACAGACTAAATCCAAACAAAAAGTACTTTAAACCCTTATCGAACACAAATCATGTGTTAGGAAATCAACTTTAACTCAGTATTTTCTATATTCCCTGGACAAATCTTTCCCTCTAAGTGAATTAATTCATCATTGACGTTGTTTCTGAATCGGGAATTTATACTTTTTTTTCTTAATCAGTTACCTGATATTACTTAACTAAAGAAGAAGAAATCAAACTCAACCAGAAAAACAATTACAGTGTGTTGATATTTCTCTTATGATATATTAACAGAGTTAAAATACCATATGTTTTCTAAACCACAGATCCAAAGCAAAACTGGGAATTTTTCATTAAGAAAATGATCAAAAGATTGTTTTCTGCAACTGTTTGTTTTACAGATTTAGTTAAATGGATTGATATTGTCAATCTAGGTTTTCTCTACTTGAAGAATTATCTATTAATGACCATTTAAACACAACCTGTTACTGGGCCTATGCCTTCAGGGCAGTGATGTGAGGACTTATCTTTCCATTTCTCATTTCATCTCCATTTTTCCTTGAAGTCAGGCTGTATTTTCATTATCTCTGTGCCACTGGCAGAGTGGATGCTCAGTATATATTTATCAACTCACTGCTTGAATTACTTAACAGCAGAGCCTATAAACTTTTGATTGAAATCCTTCCCTGAAGTTAAGACTCCAACTTTGGTTTTATTTGACTCAGCCACTACCTGGCAAAATGTGCCAGTAGGTCAATGCTCCAGGTTTCTCCACTGGGGAGGTGAGCAGAAACAGTCATTCTGTCAAGAATGGTTTTGGTCCTAGGTTGCCATACATTTATTACTGAATCATAAGGTTTCTTCTCTTCCCTGCTGCCAGCCATAATGGCAAGTTGAATATTCAAGCCATATGTTTGCTTGGAATTACTGCTATATGCCAGGCACTGAACTAGTAGCTTTATGTACATGATCTCACTTAATCTTCATTTCAACCCAGGAAGGCTAGTCTTATTATTGCCATTCTATCAACAACACCACGAATTGTGATGTTAAGAACTTGGCTTAGTTCATCGACTTCCTGAATGACAGAGCAAGGGTCAATGCAGGTTCCTTGGATGCCATGGCTAACAATAAATATAGTCTCATTTATGTTGCTCACTACTCTTTCTTACAGTGCTGGCCTTCCAAAGTGTTTGACACCATTCTGTCAAAATGTATTAACTCTACAACCAAAAGACAAACAATCCAATTTTTTAAAAATGGACAAAGGACTTGAATAGGCATTTCTCCAATAAAAAGAAGAAGAAATATGAATGGTCAATAAGTATATGCAAATATGAACCATCTTATTATTCATTAGGGAAATGCAAATTGTAACCGCAATGAGATAGCACTTCATATTGTCTAGCATGGCCTTTTAAGAAAATGAAAAATAGGGGGCGGAGCAAGATGGCCGAATAGGAACAGCTCCAGTCTCCAACTCCCAGCGCCAGCGACACACAAGACCGGTGCTTTCTGCATTTTCAACTGAGGTACTGGGGTCATCTCACTGGGGAGTGCCGGACAATTGGTGCTGGTCAGCTGCTGCAGCCTGACCAGCGAGAGCTGAAGCAGGGCGAGGCATTGCCTCACCTGGGAAGCGCAAGGGGGAAGGGAATCCCTTTTCCTAGCCAGGGGAACTGAGACACACAACACCTGGAAAATTGGGTAATTCCCACCCCAATACTGCGCTTTAAGCAAACGGGCACACCAGGAGATTATACCCACACCTGGCCGGGAGGGTCCCACGGCCACGGAGCCTCCCTCATTGCTAGCACAGCAGTCTGCGATCTAACCAAAATGGCAGCAGAGAGGCTGGGGGAGGGGCGCCTGCCATTGCTGAGGCTTAAGTAGGTAAACAAAGCCGCTGGGAAGCTCGAACTGGGTGGAGCTCACAGCAGCTCAAGGAAACCTGCCTGTCTCTGTAGACTCCACCTCTGGGGACAGGGCACAGCTAAACAACAAAAGGGGAAGCAGCAGAGGCCTGTGCAGACGGGAACGACTCTGTCTGACAGCTTTGAAGAGAGCAGTGGATCTCCCAACACGGAGGTTGAGATCTGAGAACAGACAGACTGCCTGCTCAAGTGGGTCCCTGACCCCTGAGTAGCCTAATTGGGAGACATCCCCCACTAGGGGCAGTCTGACACCCCACACCTCACAGGGTGGAGTACACCCCTGAGAGGAAACTTCCAAAGGAAGAATCAGACAGGTACACTCGCTGTTCAGCAATATTCTATCTTCGGCAACCTCTGCTGCTGATACCCAGGAAAACAGGGTCTGGAGTGGACCTCAAGCAATCTCCAACAGACCTACAGCTGAGGGTCCTGACTGTTAGAAGGAAAACTATCAAACAGGAAGGACACCTATACCAAAACCCCATCAGTACGTCACCATCATCAAAGACCAGAGGCAGATAAAACCACAAAGATGGGGAAGAAGCAGGGCAGAAAAGCTGGAAATTCAAAAAATAAGAGCACATCTCCCCCTGCAAAGGAGCGCAGCCCATCACCCGCAACGGATCAAAGCTGGTCAGAGAATGACTTTGACGAAATGAGAGAAGAAGGCTTCAGTCCATCAAACTTCTCAGAGCTAAAGGAGGAATTACGTACCCAGCGCAAAGAAACTAAAAATCTTGAAAAAAGAGTGGAAGAATTGACAGCTAGAATAATTAATTCAGAGAAGGTCATAAATGAAATGACAGAGATGAAAACCATGACACGAGAAATATGTGACAAATCCACAAGCTTCAGTAACTGACTCGATCAACTGGAAGAAAGAGTGTCAGCGATTGAGGATCAAATGAATGAAATGAAGCGAGAAGAGAAACCAAAAGAAAAAAGAAGAAAAAGAAATGAACAAAGCCTGCAAGAAGTATGGGATTATGTAAAAAGAACAAATCTACGTCTGATTGGGGTGCCTGAAAGTGAGGGGGAAAATGGAACCAAGTTGGAAAACACTCTTCAGGATATCATCCAGGAGAACTTCCCCAACCTAGTAGGACAGGCCAACATTCAAATTCAGGAAATACAGAGAACGCCACAAAGATACTCCTCGAGAAGCGCAACTCCAAGACACATAATTGCCAGATTACCAAAGCTGAAATGAAGGAAAAAATCTTCAGGGCAGCCAGAGAGAAAGGTCGGGTTACCCACAAAGGGATGCCCATCAGACTAACAGCAGACCTCTTGGCAGAAACTCTACAAGCCAGAAGAGAGTGGGGGCCAATATTCAATGTTCTTAAAGAAAAGAATTTTAAACCCAGAATTTCATATCCAGCCAAACTAAGTTTCATAAGTGAAGGAGAAATAAAATCCTTTACAGATAAGCAAATGCTTAGAGATTTTGTCACCACCAGGCCTGCCTTACAAGAGACCCTGAAGGAAGCCCTAAACATGGAAAGGAACAACCGGTACCAGCCATTGCAAAAACATGCCAAAATGTAAAGACCATCGAGGCTAGGAAGAAACTGCATCAACTAACGAGCAAAATAACCAGTTAATATCATAATGGCAGGATCAAGTTCACACATAACAATATTAACCTTAAATGTTAATGGACTAAATGCTCCAATTAAAAGACACAGACTGGCAATCTGGATAAAGAGTCAAGACCCATCAGTCTGCTGTATTCAGGAGACCCATCTCACATGCAGAGACATACATAGGCTCAAAATAAAGGGATGGAGGAAGATCTACCAAGCAAATGGAGAACAAAAAAAAGCAGGGGTTGCAATCCTAGTCTCTGATAAAATAGACTTTAAATCATCAAAGATCAAAAGAGACAAAGAAGGCCATTACATAATGGTAAAGGGATCAATTCAACAGGAAGAGCTAACTATCCTAAATATATATGCACCCAATACAGGAGCACCCAGATTCATAAAGCAAGTCCTTAGAGACTTACAAAGAGACTTAGACTCCCATACAATAATAATGGGAGACTTCAACACTCCACTGTCAACATTAGACAGATCAACGAGACAGAAAATTAACAAGGATATCCAGGAATGGAACTCATCTCTGCACCAAGCGGACCTAACAGACATCTATAGAACTCTTCACCCCAAATCAACAGAATATACATCCTTCTCAGCACCACATCACACTTATTCTAAAATTGACCACATAATTGGAAGTAAAGCACTTCTCAGCAAATGTAAAAGAACAGAAATTATAACAAACTGTCTCTCAGACCACAGTGCAATCAAACTAGAACTCAGGACTAAGAAACTCAATCAAAACCGCTCAACTACATGGAAACTGAACAACCTGCTCCTGAATGAATACTGGGTACATAACAAAATGAAGGCAGAAATAAAGATGTTCTTTGAAACCAATGAGAACAAAGATACAACATACAGAATCTCTGGGACACATTTAAAGCAGTGTGTAGAGGGAAATTTATAGCACTAAATGCCCACAAGAGAAAGCTGAACGATCTAAAATTGACACTCTAACATCACAATTAAAAGAACTGGAGAAGCAAGAGCAAACACATTCAAAAGCTAGCAGAAGGCAAGAAATAACTAAGATCAGAGCAGAACTGAAGGAGATAAAGACACAAAAAACCCTCCAAAAAATCAATGAATCCAGGAGTTGGTTTTTTGAAAAAATCAACAAAATTGACAGACCACTAGCAAGACTAATAAAGAAGAAAAGACAGAAGAATAAAATAGATGCAATAAAAAATGATAAAGGGGATATCACCACTGACCCACAGAAATACAAACTACCATCAGAGAATACTATAAACACCTCTACGCAAATCAACTAGAAAATCTAGAAGAAATGGAAAATTTCCTGGACACTTACACACTTCCAAGACTAAACCAGGAAGAAGTTGAATCCCTGAATAGACCAATAGCAGGCTCTGAAATTGAGGCAATAATTAATAGCCTACCAACCAAAAAAAGTCCAGGACCAGATGGATTCACAGCTGAATTCTCCCAGAGGTACAAGGAGGAGCTGGTACCATTCCTTCTGAAACCATTCCAATCAATTGAAAAAGAGGGAATCCTCTCTAACTCATTTTATGAGGCCAACATCATCCTGATGCCAAAGCCTGGCAGAGACACAACAAAAAAAGAAAATTTTAGACCAATATCCCTGATGAACATCGATGCAAAAATCCTCAATAAAATACTGGCAAACCGGATTCAGCAGCACATCAAAAAGCTTATCCACCATGATCAAGTGGGCTTCATCCCTGGGATGCAAGGCTGGTTCAGCATTCACAAATCAATAAACGTAATCTAGCATATAAACAGAACCAAAGACAAGAACCACATGATTATCTCAATAGATGCAGAAAAGGCTTTTGACAAAATTCAACAGCACTTCATGCTAAAAATGCTCAATAAATTCGGTATTGATGGAACGTACCTCAAAATAATCAGAGCTGTTTATGACAAACCCACAGCCAATATCATACTGAATGGGCAAAAAGTGGAAAAATTCCCTTTGAAAGCTGGCACAAGACAGGGATGCCCTCTCTCACCACTCCTATTCAACATAGTCTTGGAAGTTCTGGTTAGGGCAATCAGGCAAGAGAAAGAAATCAAGGGTATCCAGTTAGGAAAAGAAGAAGTCAAATTGTCCCTGTTTGCAGATGACATGATTGTATATTTAGAAAACCCCATCGTCTCAGCCCAAAATCTCCTTAAGCTGATAAGCAACTTCAGCAAAGTCTCAGGATACAAAATTAATGTGCAAAAATCACAAGCATTCTTATACACCAGTAACAGACAACAGAGAGCCAAATCAGGAATGAACTTCCATTCACAATTGCTTCAAAGAGAATAAAATACCTAGGAATCCAACTTACAAGGGATGTGAAGGACCTCTTCAAGGAGAACTACAAACCACTG
Source organism: Rhinopithecus roxellana (assembly GCF_007565055.1). Lineage (NCBI taxonomy): Eukaryota > Metazoa > Chordata > Mammalia > Primates > Cercopithecidae > Rhinopithecus > Rhinopithecus roxellana. The sequence continues at coordinate 23,495,050 of NC_044553.1, forward strand.
CTCAGTGAAATCAAAGAGGACACTAACAAATGGAAGAACATACCATGCTCATGGATAGGAAGAATCAATATCGTGAAAATGGCCATACTGCCCAAGGTGATTTATAGATTCAATGCCATCCCCATCAAGCTACCAATGAGTTTCTTCACAGAATTGGAAAAAATGGCTTTAAAGTTCATATGGAACCAAAAAAGAGCCTGCATTGCCAAGACAATCCTAAGTCATAAAAACAAAGCTGGAGGCATCACGCTACCTGACTTCAAACTATACTACAAGGCTACAGTAACCAAAACAGCATGGTACTGGTACCAAAACAGAGATATAGACCAATGGAACAGAACAGAGTCCTCAGAAATAATACCACACATCTACAGCCATCTGATCTTTGACAAACCTGAGAGAAACAAGAAATGGGGAAAGGATTCCCTATTTAATAAATGGTGCTGGGAAAATTGGCTAGCCATAAGTAGAAAGCTGAAACTGGATCCTTCCCTTACTCCTTATACGAAAATTAATTCAAGATGGATTAGAGACTTAAATGTTAGACCTAATACCATAAAAACCCTAGAAGAAAACCTAGGTAGTACCATTCAGGACATAGGCATGGGCAAGGACTTCATGTCTAAAACACCAAAAGCAACGGCAGCAAAAGCCAAAATGGACAAATGGGATCTAATTAAACTAAAGAGCTTTTGCACAGCAAAAGAAACTACCATCAGAGTGAACAGGCAACCTACAGAATGGGAGAAAATTTTTGCAATCTACTCATCTGACAAAGGGCTAATATCCAGAACCTACAAAGAACTCAAACAAATTTACAAGAAAAAAACAAACAACCCCATCAAAAAGTGGGCAAAGGATATGAACAGACATTTCTTAAAAGAGACATTCATACAGCCAACAGACACATGAAAAAATGCTCATCATCACTGGCCATCAGAGAGATGCAAATCAAAACCACAGTGAGATACCATCTCACACTAGTTAGAATGGCAATCATTAAAAAGTCAGGAAACAACAGGTGCTGGAGAGGATGTGGAGAAATAGGAACACTTTTACACTGTTGGTGGGATTGTAAACTAGTTCAACCATTATGGAAAACAGTGTGGCAATTCCTCAAGGATCTAGAACTAGATGTACCATATGACCCAGCCATCCCACTACTGGGTATATACCCAAAGGATTATAAATCATGCTGCTATAAAGACACATCCACACATATGTTTATTGCAGGACTATTCACAATAGCAAAGACTTGGAATCAACCCAAATGTCCATCTGTGACAGACTGGATTAAGAAAATGTGGCACATATACACCATGGAATATTATGCAGCCATAAAAAGGATGAGTTTCTGTCATTTGTAGGGATATGGATGCAGCTGGAAACCATCATTCTTAGCAAACTATCACAAGAACAGAAAACCAAACACCACATGTTCTCACTCATTGGTGGGAACTGAACAATGAGATCACTTGGACTCGGGAAGGGGAGCATCACACATCGGGGCCTATCATGGGGAGGGGGGAGGGGGGAGGGATTGCATTGGGAGTTATACCTGATATAAATGACGAATTGATGGGTGCTGACGAGTTGATGGGTGCAGCACATCAACATGGCACAAGTATACATATGTAACAAACCTGCACATTATGCACATGTACCCTAGAACTTAAAGTATAATAAAAAAAAATAAGTATACATGGAGAAAGATAGAAGCAATAGACAATGGGGACTACAAAAGGAGGGAGGGAAGAAGAAGGGAAAGGACTCGAAAATCTTTTGGGTACTATGTTCGTTACTTGGGTAATGGGTTCACTAGAAGACCAAACCCCACCATCACACAATAAATCCATGTAACAAACATGTACATGTACCCCATGAATCTACAATTAAAAAAAAAATCATTCAAATGAGCTACGCAGAAAAAATTCATTTATAAATAATTCACTTTAAACTTTAAAAAACGCTTCTGCATAGGCTTTTCAATTATTGTAAAGGTGCTAAAGTAAACAAAATGTCAAATTCCATAAGAATCAAAATAAAATATATCAAGACCCAGAAATCAATCTCCTAGGGTGGTATACCCACAGGAGTAACTGCCACAGGCTGCCACCATGGGGATCCACTGCCTTTGTTTTGGCTCAACATTGACCCGAGAAACATCCAGCAACAAAAATATCAACTGCCTTTTTAAATGTTGCACACAAATGTAAACTGAGTCTTCTCATGATAGTGATCTAACCAGACCTAAGTCTGATTCATTTCTACTCTCACTCATTGATCCAATCAGTAGGTATTTCTTGAGCATCATGAACAGGCACGGTCATCTGCTTCATGCCATAGGAAACAAAAGGACATAGACACTGAGTTACCATCTCCAGGAGCCATTGGTGGTGGTGTCTGATACCAAATGAATGGGAAAGATATTTACTTGTTAATAAATCTTTAAAATGCCAAACATACTTCTCTAAGACTTAAGCTCATACTCTACATACAGCTCTAGATAGTTTTTATCACCTTGTTATATGCTTTACTCATCTCATTAAACATCCTCCATAACCAACATTTTCAATAACTTTGCTACACCCAGCCACATAGTCTGCACTTCATTTTCTCACAGGAGCTGCCCTGAATAGTGAGGCTTGCATTTACGCCAACATGTGGAGTTGGTAATCTGACAGCTGTTTGGAAACACTGGATAAAAATATAGCAAATGTGAAATGCTCCCAGGGAAGTTTAGGGGTGACCATCTAGACTAAAGGCTCAACCTAATCATTGCCTCTTTTACATAAAGGGCAAAGTCTCTGAAGCCTGACTGCCTGGCTTAGAATCCTGGCTGCACCTCTTACCAACTGGGCAACCCTGGAGAAGCACCTACCCTCTTTGTGCCATAGACATTGCAAGTACAATATGAGATGTTTTTCAAAACTATTTTGTACGGTTGTTGTGATAGAAAGCATGTAAAGTTCTTTGTTCAGTGCCTAGAACATTGTAAGTGCTCACTAAATGTTAGCTATTACCACAACATGACTCATGTTGTCCTGTTTCAGTCCATGAATTCTGAACACGGAATTTGACCTTAGAGGAGATGAATTATGAAAAAAGTGAGGGTAAGAAATGTGAACATGACCATGTCCCACACTTTGTTCTTTTAGCATGATCCGCATGATGTTCTTGGTGCAAGTCCCTCTACCAAGAACTCTCCACCTGGTGAACTCCTATTTCTCCCTCAAGACGCCAGCCTTCCTTTATCGTTTTCTCCTTTCTCCTTCTGCATGACCATTTCATCTCTCTTGTAAAGCCTTGTAATTTTTTACTGAACTAATTTTATTTTCTGTTTTATCCACTAAATTACGGGCTAAATAAACATTTTTTGTTTAGGCAAAAAAAAAAAAAAAAAGAAAAATAGTAAACATTAACAAGAGTGTGGAGAAATTAGAAACCTCATACTTTGCTTTTGGGAATGTAAAAATGATGCCACCATTGTGTAAAGCAGTTTGGCGAGTCCTCAAAAAGTCAAACATAGAATTACCATATGATTCAGCAATTCGCTTCCTAGGTATATACCCCACACATACGTTGAAAACATGTTCAAACAAAAACGTGCACACACAAGTGTTCATAGCAGCATTGTTCATAAAAGCCAAACAAGTGTAAACAACCCAAATGTCCATCAACTGATGCATAAATAAACAAAATGTGGTATATCCATCCAAAGGAGTATTATTCAGCCACGAAAAGAAATGTAGCATTGATACACACTACAACATAGATGAACCTTGAAAACATTGTGCTAAGTGAAGGAAGTCAGATGCAAAAGAAAGCATATTAAATAATTCCTTCTATATGAAATGTTCAAAATAGGCACTGCCATAGAGACAGAAAGCAGATTAGTGTTTGCCAGGTACTGAGGTAAGGAGAAAAATGAGGAGAGATGGCTTAATGGGCACGAGTTTTTTTTGGAAAGGTGATTAAAATGTTCTGAAATTATATAATGGTGATGGTTGCACAAAAGTGTGAACTAAATGCCACTGAACTGGATACTTTCAAATGGTTAAAATAGTGAATTTTATGTTATGTGAATTTTACCACAATAGAAAATGCATTACAAATGTGAGACATGGCCAATATTCAGTTTCAATCACCTTAACTTCACCCCTCCTGGACAGCTTGACAATAATATCTTTCGATAGCTTTCTCAGAAGGGAGGGAGACTTACGAGGAAACCTCCATACTTAGCTGGCAGGGGGACAGTTCTACTGATTTTGGGAGGTAATCTAAGGCTGTTACTCTGGGGATGTCAAAAGTTGAGATTCATGACAAAGTGCCCAGTAAGTTCTTTGTACTCTGAGTTCAGGGAGGCCTAGAAGTTGAAATTCATTTTCCCAGACATTTGTGTTTGGCAAGAAAAAGAAGTATCGATTCTTCTTAGGGCACTGATGTAATAAGGTAGAAGAAGAGTGCTGGGTGTACAAGCTTCATAATATATCTAGAAAAATAAGGACCTGGAGTGCTCATGCAGATTCTTCTTTTTAATCAGGATCCTAATACAATCCCTTCGAAATTGTAACAGATCAAGACATTGAATGTGAGAAAGGATTTGGCTTTGTGTCCTATACTTGGGCTATTATAAAAAGTATTAGTGAGGCACTCACAAAGAGTGTCCTACACTCTTATGTTGTTGCTCAGGGATGCCCATACATTTACCACATTTCTAGGTATGTGTTATATTGCAATTTTATTGAAGAAAGTAAATCGGACGAATGTGGAAAAAAATATCCTTTTGACTGTGTGAGTGCATCCTTCTTACTCTCTTCTTCTGACTTTCTCTCTCAATCTAGGCCCAACAAGGGTCCCCATAGACATAGAATAAAGCAGTATTGTTTGGTGGGGGATTTAATTTCACTCCATCACAAGCGACTATCGCAGCCCTGTCATTGCAATTTGTCACACGTTTTTGTGTGCTCTATCTTCCTGAAGTCCCATCTCCTCTGCAATCCACTGCATAATCTTCTGTGGGACAAAGCTCCCCAACATAATGAAAGAGGTGGAATTGGGAACGGAATGTCAATGGACACAATTATCAATTTGGGCCCCACACCCCCTGACTCCTGGGATTTGGCCCCAGCAGCCAAAGAGGCGCTAGTGGGGCCTGCTGTGTAGGAAAAAAAAGGCACCACTGCAAGGTTTGCTGAGGCCAAAGGAAGAGCTGGTGGCTGCCGGACGATGTAATCCAATGCCCTCCTGAAGAGACCACCACATAGAGGAATGCTAGCGGCTCCCCCATCAGCCCGCTGAGACCCAACCCCTACAGTTTGTTAGGATGCAGCTGATGTTTAGAGCTCCATCAATTCATTCTGAAATGAAAAGCTTGGTGGCGGAAGGCATCCCAGGAAACAATAAATAGAATCCCAGACCTTGGTTTTGATTTCCACACAAGTCTTGTGACTGTTAACACAAACCAGAAGAGATTTTGAGATTAATTCTGGAATACAAATCTATCTAAACCAAATCAGAACTTCACTCACTTGTGGAAACTCCAACTCCAGTTTTTAACTGTTTGGAGGAAAATTGCTTTAGCACTCCCTCCTGAGCAAGGTAACAGGATTTAATTTAAAACATGTATAGGACATCATATATGACTTCTTCCTGTTCATTTCTTACTACTGTTATAAGGATGGGATTTTCCTTTTTCAGTTGTTTTGTTGTTGTTCTAGACATTTCCAAAGGATCACCATTGAATGGTTTAGTGAATCACTACTTTTGTATGTGTCTATGGATTTTTCTATATTCCAAGCCATTTGCATGAAAGGGGCCCAACTGCCATGACTACGAAGAAGAAGGTGGATGCTGCAGGTGATAATGCACTTTTATATCATAATATGTGCCATCAAGAGCATTATTGAAGTTCCCGCACAAATGCAATTACTTGATTCACCTCTAAGTCTTTTTAGCAATTCAGTCAGTTATGCTATTTTTTTTTTTAAATGCAACCATTAGATCAACAAAACTGCTATATCCTGGGATAAAAAATAATTGAGTTTTCTGTAATAATTTTTACAAACGTATGGTTAGGGGAAGATGTGGGCTTCACATTTGACTCTGTCACTTGTGACTTGTATGATATTTGGGAAAATATTTAACTTCATATACAGGTTATAAAAAGGATATAATAATCCTCATATTTTAGGGGTGTCTCAAAATTCAATAAAATAATTGTAAAGCCAGGACACCACCACCTATAGTATTATTTCCACAGGCCCAAGCGTAATAGTAATGATTTTTGATTTACAGATATGCGTGTGTGTGTGCGTGTGTGTGTGTGTATGTGTGCATAGCCTGGGCTCCTAGCCAGTTCTCCTTCTACTACTATTCAAAAACATTTATATCCAATCTCATTTTCTATCTTATTTTCTACCATTCACATACTCTAGTAGATTAGCCTCTTTTGTTTTAATCAAGATGAGCCGTCTACATTGTGTGAACTTCTCACTAATTTCTCTATCTGGGATATTTTTAGCTCAACTCCACATCTGCTAGGATTCAATTCAAATTGAGAATTCAAATTTAATTCAAAGTTCTTCTCAAAGAAGCCTCCCTGAACCACCACGTCTAACCTAGCTCCACCCTATCACTCTTGATCACACCACCATGACTATCACATTATTATGGCACTAATGGTCTGAAATGTATAGCAAAAATATTTACTATCTGTTCCCTTCTTGCCTAGACTATAGCACTTGACTGACAACACTCAATTACTTAAACATTGTACTATCCACAGCAACTAGCACAATGTCTAGCAGAATAGTTGCTCAATAAATACTTGTTGAATAAGTGAATTTTAAAAATGACACAATTTATTTTTTGGTGTCCAAGTCTTTCCATATGGAATAAATGAGCAAGCCATACTTACCCCTGTGCCTCTTTCTTTTTTCTTTTTCTTTCTTTCTTCTTTCTTTTTATTTTATTTATTTATTTTTTTGAGACAGAGTTTCACTCTTGTTGCCCAGGTTGGAGTGCAATGGCGCCATCTTGACTTACTGCAACTTCTGCATCCCTGGTTCAAGCAATTCTCCTGTCTCAGCCTCCCGAGTACCGGGAATTACAGGGGCCTGCCACCATGCGCGGCTAATTTTTTGTATTTTTAGTAGAGATGGGGTTTCACTATGTTGGCCAGGCTCGTCTCAAACTCCTGACCTTGTGATCTTCCCGCCTCGGCCTCCCAAAGTGCTGGGATTCCAGATGTGAGCCACCATGACCAGGCACCCCTCTGTCTTTCAAAAAAGATTCATAACTTTTTTCTGTCTTTCAGAGAATTCTCATTTTAGGCCTATTATTTGCAGAATAGGATGATGTTTACCTGAATTGGAAAGATGAACAGGAGACATAATTTTACCTCTGGAGCCCATTTGGGAGAAGAGAGATGGGTTACAAAGACCAACATTGCAAGCAGTGGAGAAAACACTGACTTGAGGGTTGCTCAAATCTTCACTGAGGAATTGTTCTCTGAGCTCAGCCTTGGGCTCAGAAAATAACAGAGTTCTTCAAAGTAACTAAGGTGGGGAGAAGGAACTTTTGAGCTGAAGGAAGCATGTGAGTAGCTAATTGTCTAATAAATTATATGAATGCATGAAAACAAGCAATAGCACACCCTTGTTCATCTGGTATGGCTGGAGTATGAGCCTTGGGGAAGGGCAGAAGTACAGAATGCGTTTGAATAGGTAGGTTGAGGTTATATCGCAAGATCCCTTGAGTGTCATACTAAGGAGGTTGTGCTTAATGTAGTAGGCTCTGGAAGGCCAAGGACTCTTGTTCTGCTGATTTTCTTGCCTGAAATGTGCTCTTTTTTTTTCTCTGTCACAGATTTTGTACTTTCTCTCACTTCAAGTCTTCCTCACCTCCCATTGTTATAGCAGAGGTTCTCAACTGGGGGTGACTTTGCCTCTCAAGAGACATTTGGTGAAGTCTAAAATGAGTTTTTGGTTGTTACAACTAAGAGGGGTGTACAGGCATCCAGTGAGTGGAGGACAGGTATGCTGCTAAACATCCCATGATACACAGGTCAGTCCCTACTACAAATATCTATGCAGTCCAAAATATCAATAGTCCTGAGGTTGGGGAACCCTAATCTATAGGGATGCACACTCTAAATTTTGTCTGCACCTCTTTGTTCTATCCTGCTTTGTATAATTGTTTAGTAGGGAACCATGGATCATGCTTTATCCCTTTCAGGCCTCAGCTCAGAGAACTGTACCTGAGACCATGTACAGGGTGAACACTGAGCACTTGCAAACTGGGAGTTCTGCACAACACACTTCCATTTCTGGGGTGTCCTCTGAAGGACAGAAAGCTTCTTCTGTTTCTTCTATCTTCTTTTTCTATGTGACTCACAATTAGTCCTCATTAAGTCCTAGTTGAGCAGTGACTATGTATTTGGATGTTTTGCTCAAGAACCTTCCAGAAAGCTAAAAGGCAGAGACTGAGTTCTAATTTGAGTTTGCTACAAATTACATCACATATCTGGAGCAGCACTTTTTAAATTTTTTACAGCTAGGGAGTCTGCTTTCCCTTGACGTTTTTCTCACCCATGATAACAATAGCATGGCTTGTGTAGTCATGGATAAGAGACAGGCCCCTGTTGGCCCCTGTGTCTGAGTCTCTAAAATACTTGGTTTAACCAGAGAATAGTGCAATGCTACTTGGTAGTCTGGTAGCTAAGGAGAGTGAAGAGATGGCTCTCAAAGTCACTTAGGAACCTTCAGTGTGGACACTTGACTGAAGAGGAGCCTTCAGTCAAGTGTCCACCCTGAAGGTTCCTAAATTACCAGCAAAGAAACTATACAAAGACACAATCCTGCTTACCAAAGAAACATCTGAATTATCAATTTGGAATTTTCTTGCTTGATCAGATAAGGAAATAGGTAGAGGAAAACAGGAAACTTTGTGGAGGGGGGAGGTCCCTTATGTAGAAAAACTCATTCTGAACAGTTCACCCTCTAGTGAAGTCTCTGTTTAGGGAGGTAAGCAGCTTAAAGGAATCCCTTTTTTGGAAATGGATATCATTATATGATGAAAGGTTGGTAGGAACTTGTTATGTTGTAGCTGGTATCTAAAACTGTGATGAGAATTAGTGTGATTAGAAACATTTGCAAGATAAATGATTTGTTGACATAAATTGCTAAAAATCCACCTAGTTGTGGAGCTGAGTATTGGGGAAGGGGCAGAGGGACGGGTCAGGAATAATGTGAAGTCTGTCTTATTTAGTTTACTCCTGTCCCAAAGAATCCTCTTCTCTATCCTAGCCTGGGAGAGTTTTCAGCTCCACTGTGCTTTCTGGGCTAGTTTCTAAGCTCCAGGCCCAATGGTTGATGTAGCATTTCTCCAGGCAAACCTCTGAGTGGTCTTGTCTTGTGCAGAGAGAAAAGTAGATAGCAGGAGGCTTTCTAGATTGCTCTTCCAAGCATTAATCTTCAAAGAAAAATGACCCACCTGCAAGAAGATACCGTTTGCAACAGACACAGGAGGCAGAAGCCCTAGGTCAGGAAAGCCTGGAACAGAGGTCTTGCCCTGAAACAGCTGCGCCGCCAAGCTGGCTTCCACTTTGGGATGGAAAGATAATTTTTGTATTTCAACTCTTTTGCATTTCTTTTACATGATATATACCAATGAAGCAAACAATAACAAAAAATTATTGTGTCTAAAATGCAAACTTCTTGGCATTTGGAAACCCTGAACCATCTATGACTTTCAGCTTCTAAAGGTTGTTTTTCTTTCTTTTCGAAAGTATTATTGGCTTAATGTGAAAGGAGTGATGCTGATTTTGTAACTTATTCCAAAAAAAAAAAAAAAAAGATTTAGAAGTCTCTTTGGGCATTTTAAATACAGAGCTACAAACTGCCCATAAAAAGGTAATTATGAACTTCTTTGAACTGAACCAAATATCAGTACCTCTATATTGATGAACTAATATCTTCACTTTTTAAATTATAAACTATTGAGAGCATGCTCCTGGCATGTTCAGGACCAGAAGTATAAAGAAATGAAACCTCTTAGTGCCCATTTGGGGTAACAGTATTATGCTGTGGCTTTATTTGAACATTCATTCCTTAAACATGGAGTACTGGTTATGGCAGGCACTAGGCGACCTAGGTTGTAAGCAGCCTGGACTGAATTTTCACAACTGGGTGAAGATATATGGTGACAGGAAGAGAGAGGAATAATGCCGTGGAACAGTAGAGCATGATCCTCTGGAACATTGGTTCTCATTTATAGATGTTCCATTGTTACATGTCAACATAAAGAATTCCATTGTTTAAAAGAAAATCCAAATGAGAGTGGGTCAGTGGCTTGCTTGAGAGCATGTCCTTAGCAAAAGGAAGATTCAAATTTATATCCAAGTTCATACTTCTCTGCCCCATTTCCATACCTCTTGAACTAGACACTAGACTCTACTCAACTTTACTTGAGTTTTTGAAGCTCGTTTTTGAAGCAGAAGACCCTGAGCTTTTTCTGGCTTCCTAGTGTTCAGTGCTCACCGTAGTCTGTATCCTTAGACCTTCATGCAAACAGGACCATGGTTATGGTGGGGGGTGGTGCCTATGGTGCCAGAGTGAACTCAAGAAATGAGGTGAAAAACACTTTTGCCTTAGTCCATTTGGGGTGCTACAGAATATTTTAGACTGGATGACTAATAAACAACAGACATTTATTTTTCACAGTTCTGGAGGCTGGGAAGTCCAAGATGAAGAGGCAGGTAGATTTAGTGTATGGTGAAGGCCTGCTTTCTCATAGATGGTAACTTCTTTTTGTGTTCTCACTTGGTGGAAGGGGCAAAGAAGCTCCCTCAGGCCTCTTTTCTAAGGGAACTAATCCTATTCATAAGGGCTCCAGCCTAAAGGCCACACCTTCAAATACCATCACCTTGGGAATTAGGATTTCAACATATCAATATTGAGGAGACCCAAACATTCAGACCATAGCTACTGTCAATAGGAGTATTGGAAGGATCAAGATGGGGTAACCCATGCAATGCCCTCAATACAGAGTCTGGCAGGTAATAGTGCTTTACAACCATTAGCAATTATTATTTATTAGCACAGATTGAGAACTCTAGAATCAAGATTTTCTAATCAGAGTACTCTTACGATTCAAATCATTTTAGGTGGCTTGGGAAAGAAGATTTAACAGCAAAAACCATGAAAGGTAATGACTTCGGCCGGGTATGGTAGTGCATACCTATAATCCCAGCACTATGGGAGGCTGAGGCAGGAGGATCACTTGAGCTCAGGAGTTTCAGACCAGCCTAGGCAACATGGTAAAACCTTGTCTCTACAAAAATAGAAAAATTAGCCAGGCATGGTTGTGCACATGTGTAGTCTTAGCTACTTTGGAAGCTGAGGTGGGAGGATCTCTTGTAACCAGGAGGTCAAGGCTGCAATGAGGAGTGACCACACTGCCTGCACTCCAGCAAAGGTAATAGAGTGAGATCTTGTCTCAAAAAATAAATAAATAAATAAATAAAAAAGAAAAGAAAAAAGAAAAAGAAAGAAAGAAAATTAAAAAAGAAGAAAAAAGTAATGACTTTGGCTTGTGGTAGCCACTGGAAAGAGAAAATACAAGTGGAGATCTTCGAAAGGCTTGAGATAATGATCATATCTTACTTAATGAGGGTGGTTTTCTGGACTATAAATTGATGTCCAGTCCAAGTGTCACACATAATATCATTTAGCTCTTCAGAAGGGGTTTACTCTTCAAGGAAAATGAGGGTGACAAACAGAGGTGGCAGATCTTGTGAAAAGACTAGAAATGCTGTGTCTGTAGCTCTTGAGGAGTATCAAAATGACACCGTGAGTGCATCCAGCTCTCTGTCCCCTGGTCAGGTGACCTGTGGAATGATGCAACCAGACAGGGTGCAGAGAAGGGGAAGGAGAAAACAATCATCCTCCGAAAGCAATCATCAAACGCTCTTCCGGAGAATTGGCTGCTTTACAGGTGGAGTTGCCCTGTGCTTACTTTGTCAGAGATGCTGTGCATTTTCAAACAACCTGAGTTTCTTTTGGGGAGTGTGTGATTACACTGAGGTATGTTTCTTTTCCCCCTTCCCTTCCCTTCCCTTCCCTTCCCTTCCCTTCCCTTCCCTTCCCTTCCCTTCCCTTCCCTTCCCTTCCCTTCCCTTCCCTTCCCTTCCCTCCCCTCCCCTCCCCTCCCCTCCCCTTCCCTTCCCCTTCCTTTCCTTTCCTTTCTTTTTTTTTTCAGGGTCTCCCTCTGTTACCCAGACTTGAGTGCAGTGCCACAGTCACTACTCACTACAACCTCTGCCTCCCAGGTTCAAGTGATCCTCCCACCTCAGTCTCCCGAGTAGCTGGGACTACATGTATGTGCCACCACATCTGGCTAAATATTTTTCTATTTGTTTGTAGAGATGGGATTTTGCCATGTTGCCCAGGCTGGTCTTGAACTCCTAAACTCAAGCTATCTGCCTGCCTTGGCCTCCCAAAGTGCTGGGATTACAGGCATGAGCCACCATGCTGCAGACATGTGTTTCTGAGAACATTTTGCTTATGGCCAGTAAAGGATGCTAAGTCTGGGGTTCTAATTAAGCCCATCACTAAATTACACTATGCCTCCTTTCTTTTCTTTTCTTTTTTTTTTTTTTTTTTTTTTTTTTGAGATGGAGTTTCACTCTCGTTGCCCAGATTGGAGTGCAATGGTGTGATCTTGGCTCACCACAACCATCACCTCCCAGTTTCAAGCAATTTTCCTGCCTCAGCCTCCCTAGTTGCTGGGATTACAGGCATGTGCCACCACGCCTGGCTAATTCTGTATTTTTAGTAGATGCAGGGTTTCTCCATGTTGGTCAAGCTGGTCTCAAACTCCCAACCTCAGATGATCCGCCCGCCTCAGCCTCCCAAAGTGCTGGGATTACAGGCATGAGCCACCGCGCCCAGCCATTATGCCTCCTTTCTAATCTCATGTTGGCCAGTTTCCTTTTCTCACCAGACCCATCCACATTGGATTGCCTGAGCATTCAGTAAATTCAGTAAAGTGTGTGGAATTATTCTGTGGTGAGTCCTATGTGCTGCATTGGCCGTTAGTAGTGAATACTGCTCTTTCACTTATAGGCTGTTCTTAAGCCTATAGATGTTTCTTCTTGTCTACTATTTATAAGGTCCTGTGGTTGGCATAGGATGAATTATACTACAGCACTATCCCTCTGCTGTGAATTTATAGTCTATGAATAAAAGATAAGATAATATCATAAATGTAATGTGGGGTAGACTAAATGATTCAAGTTAGATGGGTGGAAAGTGCTGAGAGTGTTGAGAGAAAGGAGATGTTCCAGCATGGGCCTTCCAGACCTAACCCATTATAATAAGCGTTGCTAGTCCAGAAATCTCTGAGAACTGTGGCCGAGGGTCTAGATGTAATGTGCTACCACAATTCTAGGCATGTGGAAGTGATCGGGGATAAAATAGACAGAGTTTTCTCTCATGCTTCTTAAATTCCTGTGGGAAGTGAGGAGGGTGGTGATAGGCAATGACTAATGGTCATAAAAAATTATTTCTGAACTTGGTAAGTCTTGGGGCAGTGGAAGAGAGAAAAGCTTTCTCCAGAAGCTACTTCACATGGCCTGGAATCGTTTGTCTGGCCTCCCAAGCAGTTATGATTCTGCCCTTATCACACTCTCTATTATGTCAGGGCTAGAAATGAAAAGTGCTAGTGAAATAAATTAATAAGTCATTAAATTATCTTGTTTGGAACTAGAGTTATACAAATGGATGATTTACTATGTGCTATACCACTTATAAATTACAAATGTAACAATGGTTAATTGGAAGAGATCCTCACATTTACAGGTACATATGAATATATGTAAATTCAAGGTGTTTTGGCATCTAGAGCTAGAAAAATGAGGAAATAAGTGTGTTAACAAGGCAGAGAGAGGAAAACCAATGAGGGTGTTGATTCTGGCTTTGTCCAATCACAAAACTGGTTTGACAATTTTTGATGGAATCAACCAGTGGATTTAGTCTAGCACCTGGTCAATTCAGTCAAAAATGTCAAAAACCCTGTGACCGAATTGACAGGTGTTAGACTGACTGACTGGTCAATTCCATCAAAGCAGTAGAACCATTTGTGCTTGTAGATACATTTCAGACCCAATATAGAAAAAGAGAATTTGGGGAATTAGCACTGAGGTAATCTCTTTGAGGGACAATTTGACTGGGAGAAGGGGAAATAAGTCATCATTCTGTAATATCATCCCATATTGATGGCAATTTTAAGTCACAGCAGTCCCCAAAACAAGCCTATGACCATTGTTGGAAAAAATAAAAGTTATTAATAATATAGTGTCCTGATGCCCCTTGTAGTTGACTACTGTGACTTGTTTGTACTTTATTTGAAAAGCACAGGCATTCAGGGGACCAGTTTTGACACTTCTGTTTTGCCATATACATGAATACCCATGAATGTGGCATTAGGACTATGGGTGGAATAGATCTACATTTTTATTATCATGGCGTATGAGTCTCAGAGATTAGATACAAACATGCCCATTTTAAATAGTTTCAACTCAGCACTTTCTCTTCTCACAATGATAATTTCTTAGTGACAGAGAGAAGGTCATTACAATAAAAACCTGAGACATAACAGGTGTTAAAAATGCTAAATATATTCACACCCCAACTTCTGGTAAGTGGTCCCCGTGCTTAGTATTTGGCCTATGGGGAAAAATACGAATTTTAAGAAACCTCATGATGGTCCCAGAGCATTCTCCTGCGAGACATGTGCATCTGCATAAAGTCTGCTACATTAGAGACCAAAAGGGTTGGCCTGCTTCTCCCACGGTCTGAAGTTAACGCTTGTCTTTGTGTAGTCCAGTCTTTTCTGAACTTGAAATCCAATTGGCCAACAATTAAAGCCAATTAGCACGTGAGGAAAATAAACCAAAGACTCTCTCCCTGTGTTTTCCATGGCTCGATAGAAAGCTAGTTAGCTCAAGGCATTAGCATAGTTGTGTATCAGGCCAGGCATATAACGGAGACTAGTTGGCTTAAAGTATTAGAAGACTGGGGTAGCGGCTGGCGCAGCAGAACTGTGTTATTCTGAGCTAACAGCTGCCAAACATTCTTGACAGGAGATGAGGCAGATGTCCAAGGACAATCAAAGAGAGAAGAAAGTTTAAGCCAACGTTTGCCTATCTCATATTCTCCGCTTGATCCTCAGCCTCAAAGACAACGCACAGCTGCTGCACTTCAAGGTCTAGAGGCTGATCCCAACTCCCAGGCTGCCCCCACACCCCTGCTTATTCTCTGAGAGCTGGGCTCAGCTTTCCTATCAAGCCTCCCTTGCAGGTCATCTTGTTGGAGAGAGTGGGACTTCTTGGTGACTTTTCGATATTCTGAACACTCACAATGTTTAGATCAAAATTCCACAGTGTGTGATAATCATAAGATTCAGGACTGCAAAAGCCTCTCTAGGACAACCCTAAATGGGCCAGCTTATCAGGACACAAGATAAGTGGTGGCCAAAACAGCGTGTCCTTAGAGGTAAGAAATCATCAGTTCAAATACAAAGTGAAGAAAAGAGGAGCAATCCATGTGAAATCTAAATATTGCAGATCTACTCTCAGAGCTGCAGACATTTTGTTTCAGCATTTAAATAATATAAGGGATGTGGGGAATAAAAATGCAAGTACAAGTGTCCATTATGGATAAAGAAACACCATATGCATCTGTACTGAAAGCGTTTGCCAAAACGTTGGCGTGTTATCTCTCTTGGGGGAGAGGCAGAGGGACTTTATTTCCCATCAATGCTAAGAGGCATTTCATGTCCTATAGTACGGCAATATGCTTATTTACTAAAATCTTTTATTGTTATACTTTACACAGCATGTCAAAAATAGGCAACTCTTTCATGTTGTTAAACAACATCTGCAGCTAATGAAACAGTAGAATCGTCTCAAATAAAGAACCTGTGTCATTGTCAAAAATCTTTACACATACCATTGTTCCACAGAGGGGGAACAACTCAAAATTTTATGTTAATTATTTTTTTCTAGGTGCCCTCATCTCTCGTATGAGATACACACTTAGAATATTAAATCATAATTATTTGATCAAAGTATTAATCCAGATTTCACCCCATACTCATGAGTCTCTAGCCAGAGGTACCCTTTTAAATATATTAGTATCCCCAAAGTAAGGGCATAGTGTGGACTTAGTGTGTTTATTGAGCAAATGCATAATGAATGAATGAATGAAAAACAAGTAGACTTAATCGCATGCCAAACCTATTGAAAATACATACAAACAATGCTCCTATAATTGAGTTGCCTATAGAAGCGATAGAAAGCTGTATTTTTAGAGGAGTACCTAAAAAGAACACAATATGAAATAGCTTCTTTTAAAAGCACTAATTTGTTAGGAGTTCTTTTATTTCAACAAAAAATATCTATTTAAAAATAACTATTGGAATTAGAGAAGGTTTTAAAAATTACGTGTATTTCTACCCTGACGACTAATTACAGGGATAACTTTCACACATACTACCATTGCAGGTGCAAATATTTAATTATGTGTGCAAGCCAGGTGGTGAGGTGGTTCCTTAACTACGTGTTCAATTGTGTCTGCTCTAGTTGCCCCTTCAATTAGCTGTGGGTGCAAAAAACAGAGACCTAGCTGAGGCCCTATTAAAATGAGGCCTATATATTCCACAGCCTTTTATCTGTGAAGGGGGAAGGGGTTGTGCATTTTGTATTTATGTTAGCTGCTCCTAGCTGGGGCCTGGGGGAATCACTTTTGGGGAGCTAGTTAGCCCAGAGCAGCTGGACTTGTCCTGATAAGAATTGCACACGGTTGCATAAAAAGTGGTCCGCTCTCCTCCACAGCAAGTTTAGGTATTAAACCAGGCTCTCTCTTAAAAGCCACGTGGCTTGCTTATTCTAAAGGTGCTTGCAAATCACATGGAGGCTTTCCCCAGGAGATCAGAACATAAAAGTTTGTTCAAAACATTTGAAACAGGCAGGCTGTTGTGACTGAATCATTTTAATTATTTTAGCAGCTCTTCTTCACCCTTAGAGGTGAGGTTAAAAGGCTATTTAGGGAGATAAAACTATTATACACAATACGGTCTGAGAATCCGCGAGGTTAAGATTTGATCAAGGATGAGACTTTTGAAAAATCAACTTGGTGTTGAATCCTATACATTTGGGAAGGGGCTGGAGGGATTGAACTGAAAATTCAAAGTTAACAACTGAATTCCAGTTTTCCTCCGCTAGCTGTGTGACTTCGGCCTTATTATTTAACTTCTCTGATTCTCAGATTTCTGCCCTGGGAAATGGAGCCACTAATATCTACATCATACATAATATCTACATCTACTAAAGTCGATGTACTTAAAGCACCTTGTTTGGTGCTAAGTCCAGGATGTGTGCTCCATAAAGGAAACTTCTTTGCTTTTCTCCAGAGGAAAAGAATGCTGAGAACATTTCTATTCAGTTACACAGCAAAAGATCCAGGGTAGGGAATTGCTAGACATCCTGGACATGTATCCCATTTTTACCCTTCAAAAGTTGATGACCATGTTCACATCTGCTGTGATGTATTATCGGATTTTTAGCTAGAGAAATAAATCACAGCCCTCTAAATCTTAATGTTTACGTCTTTAGAAAAATACGTTTCAATAACCCAACATCATTCCATTTTTAATATTTTCCTCAATAACCTCTGGCTGCTCATTCTTAGGGGAAATTCAGGTTTAGAAACATGGCTTTCAAGTTTTTGCTAGTAATTCTTATATTTTTATCTGGTTTTGAAACTCATTTATTTGCAGTTGCAGATTTTTAGGGTGGTTATAGGGTGCTATGTATGAAAGGTGATTTGAAGTGTTGTCTTCAAGTCCAGGGTTCCTAGTTACATCATTCATGCAGGGACACACATAGGCATTCATGCATGCATGCACATACACACAGACACACATCCATTCCCTCAAGGCTGTACAATAATGTATCATAATGACTTGGATGCATGAGTCTGCAGCCTTTTGTAGGGAAAATACTTGACCTGGACACAAGGATTGTGGGAGTGCTAACATCAGGTTGCCCACAGAATGCTACATTATAATAATAATGCGTTTCCCTACAATATGTTGGCATGACCAAGGAAGTCATCAAACCTGGCATCAGGCAACCTCAAAGTAGTGACTCCTCCATTAGAAATCTTGGTAGTTATTTTCACTGCCTGGTCTGGATATGGGCATTGATGACATGGCTTGAATGTTTGTGTCTCCTCCAAAATTCGTGTTGAAACTTAATTTCTAACTCTACAGTATTAAGAGGTGGGGTCTTTAGAGAGTGATTAGGATATGAGAGCTCTGCCTTCATGGATAGGAGTAGAGGTCCTTACAAAAAGAACTTGACGTGGGAGAGAGTTCTCCCTCTCTATCTTCTTTTGCCCTTCGGCCTTCCATCGTGCGAGAACACAACTTTGGCCTTTCTGCCATGCAAGGACATAGCGACAAAGTACAGTCTTGGAAACAGAGATCGGCTCCTCTCCACGCACTGAACCTGCTGGCATCTTGATCTTAGATTTTTGAGCCTCCAGAACAGCGAGAAATACATTTCTCTGCTTTATAAATGACCTAGTTTCAGGTATTTTGGTATAGCAGCACAAATAGACTAAAACAATTGAGGAAGGATTTGGGGATCTACTGTCTTATATCTTGGCCTTTTCTCTGGATAGAGATGAGCTCACTTAGAGAGTCTTTCAAATTCAGAAAGAAAAGTAGTTTGCTCACAAGATGCTTATATTTGTTATATAACTTGGGGTGGAGGTCATTCTCTTTGGAATGAACTCTGACTTCCCTTGATCCTGTTTCGTCTCTGGGGTGTGGAGGTGTAGGATGGGATGGGATTTCTGCTATAAGGAAGATAGTCACACAAGGCCCCATGCCTAGGTACCATCAAGTACCTTCCATTCACTGTGAAATGTGAGAAGCCAACTACTCCCCAAATAACATTTAGGCTTTGACAGTGTTTCCCCCCCCCACCCCCATTTTCCAGCTCCTGTCCTAGGGAGCTTGAGGACAAATGCTTCTGGGTGCCCAGAAGTGACAGAATAAAACCCATTTAGAAAAGCTCTGGGAGCTTGATGAGACTTCCAGGTACGAGAAAATCGAATTGGTGTCCAACAACACTAGTTTTTCTGTGATAATTGCTTGCAATTGCTAAAACTTGCTGATGATAAAGAGAGAAAATAGAAAACTCTTTGTCACTTTGAATGTAAAATCATCATCATCATCATCACCATTTATTAAGAGATTACCATGGATCAGGCTCTGTGCTAAGTGCCTTGCATATCTTATATCTTTGATGTGTGAATTAAAAGTGACCTTGTGGAAAATTTAAAAGAATTTGGGTAAAAACCTCTAGTTATTTATGTACAGTGGGAAATTCAGTGTCTCTCCCTAAATTTCAGAGACTCCTCAGTTTTCTCTAATGTCTTTTGACCTAGTCTGATCTGGAGTTCTGACTTTTTTTTTTTTTTTTTTTTTTTTGAGACAGAGCCTTTGCTCTGTCACCCAGGATGTAGTGCAATGGTGTGATCTCGGCTCACTGTAAACATCTGCCTCCCAGGTTCAAGTGATTCTCCTGCCTCAGCCTCCCAAGTAGCTGGGACTACAGTTGTGCACCACTACACCTGGCTAATTTTTGTATTTTGGTGGAGACAGGGTTTTACCATATTCCCCAGGGTGGTCTTGAACTCCTGAGCTCAGGCAATCTGCCTGTCTTGGCCTCCCAATGTGCTAGGATTACAGGCGTGAGCCACCGAGCCTGGCCTGGTTCTGACTTTTCTTAACCCTTCACTCTCACTGGCATGTCGCCTCCTGTGTCTCTTCCCTCTGTTTCACATTGACAGGTCCATGGACCATCTCTTTCTGTGACTTCTTTAAAAAACCCACTTGTAGAAAGCATTCGTATACACAACAAAGTTTAATAAGCTGGAATAAAAGAATTGCACCACAACAGAGCAAACAACTCAAAACTTAATGCTGGATTACTAGCCACTCCAGCTGACTAAGTCCCCCCCTCAAACTCCAGCTCTGAGACAGAGCAGCTCTCCTGTTAAACTAACATGAGGCATTTGGGTAAGTCTTTTGGACTTCAACTATGCTCAGAGTAGAAATGGGACGAGGAAGGTGGCTTGCTTCTGAAGGACTTACCTACTAAGTTGTAGGCTGCAGAGAAAGAATAGTTGACAGAGACGATTGGAGATATCCTTTATCGAATACACCAGGCATAAGAAAAGGTGAACTTAAAATCCGGCTTTCTGGCCAGGTGTGGTGGCTCAGGCCTGTAATCCCAGCACTTTGGGAGGCTGAGGTAGGTGGATCACCTAAGGTGAGGAGTTTGAGACCAGCCTGGCCAACATGGTATAACCCCAAGTCTATTAAAAATACAAGAATTAGCCGGGTGTGGTGGCACACACCTGTAATCCCAGCTACTTGGGAGGCTGAAACAGGAGAATTTCTTGAACCCAGGAGGTGGAAGTTGCAGTGAGTTGAGATCACACCACTGCACTCCAGCCTGGGCAATGGAGCAAGAGTCTGTCTCAGAAAACAAAAACAAACAAACAAACAAAAAAAAAAAAAAACTGGCTTTCTCTAAACACTTACAAAAGAATCAAAAGGACAATTGTTTTGGGTTAAAAACAAAACTAAGAACAGAACAACCTATCTATTGGAATGCTGGCTTGTAGAAAGAGTTCAATGCTAATCGTATGACATTTCCTCAATATGGGGTATCTTGTATAGTGTGTTGTGATTATTTTCAAAATCAAAATCATCATAGACAACTGGGTGTCTGCTTGATAACCTTTTATTTTATATAGCTGGGCCATTAGGTGGCATGTATATAGGGAAATGATTCTAAACTGTATTTCCTGTAATACAACAATTTCCGTTTTTCTGTATTGATTATTTGCAACATACCAATTGGTAAACACAACATGTTTGGCACAGGGGCAGCCAATCAGGACACAGACAGCAGGAAAAACAATGAACTGGAAATGTTGCAATACCTTTCATGGGGCTGGATTTATTTACTCATCAAAAGCATTAATATCCACACACCCGTGTGAATTCTTTCCTTAGGTAGTTCTCTTTTTTGTAGACACAAGCATCAACTTTAAGAAGAAAGGTTTGAGGAACACCTGATTATCTCTTAGTTCCCAGAATAAAGTCACCAAGGCCCAGGAAATATCCAGGAGATAATAAATCAGTGAGTTTCCACAATGAAGGAAAGGGGAAAAATAACACAAAGGAA
The DNA here is from genome assembly GCF_007565055.1 of Rhinopithecus roxellana. Lineage (NCBI taxonomy): Eukaryota > Metazoa > Chordata > Mammalia > Primates > Cercopithecidae > Rhinopithecus > Rhinopithecus roxellana. Next base: position 23,516,381 of record NC_044553.1, read on the forward strand.
ATTGAAAAGAATTAAATTTCAACTTTAGGTTTTGAAAGGATTATTAATACAAACAGCCTTAGGAAAAAGGACATGTTGGTCAACATTCCATACAATTAAATGTTATGCAAGTTTTTTTTTTTTTTTTTTTTTTTTTTTTTTTTTTTTTTTTGAGACCAAGTCTTGCTCTGTCACCCAGGCTGGAGTACAGTGGCATGATCTCGGCTCACTGCAACCTCCGCCTCCCAGGTTCAAGTGATTCTCCTGCCTCAGCCTCCTGAGTAGCTGGGATTACAGACACGCACCACTATGCCCAGCTGAGTTTTGTATTTTTTCATAGGGATGGGATTTCACCATGTTGGCCAGGCTGGTCTTGAACTCCTGACCTTGTGATCCGCCAGCCTCAGCCTCCCAAAGTTCTGGGATTACAGGCATGAGCCACGGCACCCGGTCTGCAATACAACTTTGAAACAATGACACACATGCAAAAAGTCACCTTAAATGCTCGTCCTCAATTCTCAGGATGTCATTCATCTTCTTGGGACTGGCGAAGGCCTTTACATAGTTTTTATTTTTCTTCTTCAGTTTGCCGCTAACTCTAGTAATCAATAGCAGGAACAGAAAAGCTGAGGAAAGCCAAGAGGCTTCCATTTCTGAGCATCCCTCCTTGTCTGTTCCCTGTGGTTGGGCTTGAAATCCAGTCCCGCCCACAGAGAACTGCTTGTTGCCCCACCATTCCCAGCAACTTGCTTGGAACAGTGTGAGCTGTCAGTAGCTCGCAGGCTACAAAGATGTTGTGGGACTTTGAACTCTTTTTATCGTGAGCTCAATGGACTCTTTCAAGCCCCTTATGAGCCTAACAGGTGAACTGCCAGCAAGGCTGCGGAGAAGTCTTGAGTGTTAGGGAAGGTGAGTTCTGGGTACAGTATTTCTTGTGTTTCTGTAGGAACTAGTGGAGAGAGATAATTGTGTGTGTGTGTGTGTGTGTGTGTGTGTGGGTGTGTGTGTGTGTGTGTGTGTGTTATAGATTTTAACCATTTTAAAATGAAATGACTAGTCAGGTCCTGAGGTGAAACTGCAGTTAGATTCTCAGCCTTTCACAGCTACTGAGCAACTGTTCCCCAACCTTGGTTGTGAGGTGTGTCCTAAGTCATTTGTTACTAATAAAACAAAGTGCTATAGTTTGTGGGCAACTTACTGATATTATAAATTAGATTACCTTCTCCTAGAACAATAACATTCACTCCAACTTGCTTTCTGATATGCTTTTCTAAAAGTTGCTTTATCTCATACCAATAAGCAGGTATATCGCCTATGCAAACTGACTTTGATAATTATAGATGAATATTTAGCCATTGACGTCACCTTTATTATTAGACTTTTTTTTCCCGAGACTTTCCTTATTGTAAATATCTGCATCCTATGATATTTTTGCAACAGTGGCTTTTGTACATGGCTTCATGGAGACAGGTAAATGGGCTGTGAGGTCTCCCAGATGGGACTGTGACTTATTTTCTCATTAACCAAAAAGCCTAACACAGGCTCTACTATATAAAAGGTACTCAATATATTTTTTAAAAATAACTTTATTTCTTTAAACTCCTGCAGATATATTTTCTTTCCTTTCTTTCCTTCCTTCTTTCTTTTTTTTGATGGAGTCTTGCTCTGTGGCTCAGGCTGGGGTGTAGTGGCACGATCTTGGCTCACTGCAATCTTCGCCTCCCAGGTTCAAGTAATTCTCCTGCCTCAGCCTCCTGCGTAACTGGGATTACATGCGTGCCACCACGCCAGGCTAATTTTTGTATTTTTAGTAGAGACGGAAATTCAACATGTTGGTCAGGCTGGTCTCAAACTCCTGACCTCGTGATCCACCTCCCAATGTTCTGGGATTACAGGCATGAGCCACCATGCCCAGCTCCAGCAGATATATTTCAATTCACATAACTAATGTGCTCATAAGCTGTAAGTAAACTAAGATTTTTTTCCCCCTTAACTGGATAAAATTTGAAAGAGGTGACTTTCTTTTTTTTTTTTTTTTAAAGGTGTGGTGGTTTGGAGTTGGGTTTCCTTTGCAGTCCAATACACTGCTCTCAAATTTATCTACTTTGTAAATCCATGACTTTATATGAAGTATTATTCTTGATAGCATTTGCCTTTCAAGAACAAGTGTTAGTAGATGAGGTAACTTTGTCTTTTTTCATTTTATTGAACTCATACTATTTAAGATATTTGTTCAAGTTAGTGGGTTGAGGGACAGCGCTCATAAAGGTAGTTCTAAGTGTAAAGTTCCATATCTGAGCATCAGTTTCCTTGTCTGCCATCAGCTGTTCTGATGATTTTTTAAATGAGGGAGTAGTTATGAAAGTACTCAGAGCTATACAAATATAAGCATAATGTCATGAGTGAGGTGCTCAGGCAGAAAGGCTGCATGCATGGATATGTAGGGGACACTTGTGCCCAAATTGCAGAATTACAGGAAGTGGCCAGGGAAGGGATATTACCTTGAACCTCTGCTGCAGCCTGGAGTGACAGACCATCAAGTTGGGGGAACACTCGAGAGACAGGCATGTCTGTGGAGGACTGACCGCCAGGGGAACCATTCCTGCCCCGTGTTTGTCATCTTAACAGCCTGCTGCTCATATCATTTGTCGCATCTGAAATTTTCAGTTTTATTTAAAATTCAAGCTGAAAAAAGTTTCCCCAGCCCTGCCCAGAATGTCCAGGTCGCATTCCCTGCTTGAGTCCTTGTGTGCTGTCTCAGTGCACATGGAAAAAGCTCTGACTGAAGCCACCGCCCTGGGTTGGAGCTCCAGTCTCATCATTCGCCTCACTTGACTTTGCTTCTCCATCTGCAAAATGAGAGTTGCAAGTTGGATGAATTCTAAGAGTGAGTTGATTTATATTAACATTAGCCCAAATAAAACACAATCAAAGACACATTGGCAGACAAATATGAAGATTACCTTTATCCCAAAGTTAAATAAAAATGACTTTATTTTCTATTTGGCATTCATCATACACATCGTAATTTTCTTCTTGCGACTGGAGAAATCCAGAATAAATAGCTAACACACAGAAGGATGTCCTCTGGCTTTTACTCCTTCACTCTTTCCCACTAGGTCTCTGTCATTTGCACGTGTCTTCTCCAATATTTGCGTTTTTAATCTGTGATGTCTCTTTTACCTGAATTTAAAGGAAGATGGTGTTTTCTCACCAGATTATGAAGTAAAACAAAATATGAATATAAAAAGTTAAACGGGAAATTGTCATCGTTTCATTGTCTTGGCTGTGACAGGGTTAGCAGAGTGTGCTATTTTAATGCAAGGCCACTACTGTACTCCAATTCAAGCTTGCGTTTCCCAGAAAGTGGAATAATACATAGAGAAAGTGAACCACTTCTTTCTGTTGCAGTGCTTTCCAGTACCAGTGAAGTTGTGCTTCCACTTTCTCCTTACCAGGAATGTCCTGGGGAGGAGAAAGAAGGACAGATGTTTGACCTCTGCAGCAAAGTCTTATCTTGGGTGGAAGAAGAGGCTGATCCTAAAAAGCTGTCGATCTTCTCTTTCACATGTCTGACTCCTCAAATGAGTCCTGATGGTGAGAGAGAGAGAGAGAGAGAGAGAGAGTCAGAGAGAGCGCATTGAAACCTGTTTTAAATGTGTAACAGACCAGAAAGAAATTTTCTAACCATTTCATTTTCCAAAATGTGAATTGGAACCATGACCTGGAAAACCAAAACTATATTGAATGGAACCTCCGCTCCCCACCCGTCCCCAACAAGACATTGGCAGCATTAGCCCTGGTATTTATTGCTTATTTTAACTACAGTGCCTAGCAAGCACTTCCCCAGCCTGTATTGCAAAAAATATATGTGTATATAATTCATATACTTAATATTTTGCCCCAGCTTTCCTTGCCTATTTTACAGTGTTAGAGACTGTTTGTGTGTTTGCTATATATCAGTTGACACCTCTGTAAAATCTTTATATTGAATGCCTTTGGCAACTATGTGCCAAATAATAGCATTGCCATTTGTAATTTTTGTAGCTCCAGTTTTCCTGTAAGCTTGGCTCTATGCATTACAAGTAGGAAGGGTTTAAAAAGCCTTATTGATGCTACTTTCTAATGACCTTCCTCAGTGATATGAGTCAAAATCACAATTCCCTGGCTTTCCTGTTCTTTTCTTCTGTTAAAGACTCTAACTAATTAAAGAAATGTGTCCTGTTTTGAAGATGCATTGCTCATAACACAATTCTGCTCCATGAGTCTCTCATTCTTATTCAACTTATTCTTAAGCTTGGGGCTTTTAGACATGCCTGTTGTACTCTATAGTGTCCAAAAACATTATTTATTTTTATTTAAGACCTCCCTTCTTTCCTAAAGATGATTTGAGGTTGTTTACAGACAAGGTAATTAAATGATGGGGTACACGAAATCACATAGAAAAGAAATCCAAAAATAAGTTGGATATGGATACAAATTTTACTCCTAAAGTGTAGGTTGATATACTTCTGTGAGTTAAGTAGAATGCAAACTCCGTGAAAGCAGGAACTTTGTTCACTGATGAATCCCCATTGTCAAGTTTAGTGTCTAGACATCAGTATGTGCTCATGTATAATTGTTATTTGTCGAAGCAACATTAAATTCCATTTGGATTTTCCCAGAAGCTAATACCTGAAAGGAAATGTGACAGGATATATAAAGTTATTGTAGAATATTATACACTTAGAGCTCTGCTGGTAGTTAAAAATATTTCATCTTACAGATGAGAAAACTGAGAGCAGTGAAAGGACATGCCAAAGAGAAGTTCTAAAACTCAGACCTTTAGATTCCAAGGCCAGGGAGCTTTCTACTGTATTAATGTTGCAGTAAATAACCATGTTCACTCTATGCATAATAATATATTGATATGGGCACAGAGTATGTTTGTGTGTGTATGAAGAGGAAATTGTTTTGTTCTGATTCATCTATAACCTCCGCCCATTCCCTCTGGAAGGGACATCCTTACATAGTTGTAATGAGGTCTGGAATATCTTGCATATGCCTTTATCTATACCCAGTTGCCCAAGAGCAGGCACAATGAAGTGATTAAACAGAGGCAGAATGCTGTCTGTAGTTACTAACCTACACCTGCTATATAGAGAAATCAATTTCTTAAAAATATTTGCATTCCCATCGATGTTCATCAGGGATATTGGTCTAAAATTTTCTTTTTTTGTTGTGTCTCTGCCAGGCTTTGGTATCAGGATGATGTTGGCCTCATAAAATGAGTTAGGGAGGATTCCCTCTTTTTCAATTGATTGGAATAGTTTCAGAAGGAATGGTACCAGCTCCTCCTTGTACCTCTGGGAGAATTCAGCTGTGAATCCATCTGGTCCTGGACTTTTTTTGGTTGGTAGGCTATTAATTATTGCCTCAATTTCAGAGCCTGCTATTGGTCTATGCAGGGATTCAACTTCTTCCTGGTTTAGTCTTGGAAGAGTGTAAGTGTCCAGGAAATTATCCATTTCTTCTAGATTTTCTAGTTGATTTGCGTAGAGGTGTTTATAGTATTCTCTGATGGTAGTTTGTATTTCTGTGGGGTCAGTGGTGATATCCCCTTTATCATTTTTTATTGCGTCTATTTGATTCTTCTGTCTTTTCTTCTTTATTAGTCTTGCTAGCGGTCTGTCAATTTTGTTGATGTTTTCAAAAAACCAACTCCTGGATTCATTGATTTTTTGGAGGGTTTTTTGTGTCTCTATCTCCTTCAGTTCTACTCTGATCTTAGTTATTTCTTGCCTTCTGCTAGCTTTTGAATGTGTTTGCTCTTGCTTCTCCAGTTCTTTTAATTGTGATGTTAGAGTGTCAATTTTAGATCGTTCCAGCTTTCTCTTGTGGGCATTTAGTGCTATAAATTTCCCTCTACACACTGCTTTAAATGTGTCCCAGAGATTCTGGTATATTGTATCTTTGTTCTCATTGGTTTCAAAGAACATCTTTATTTCTGCCTTCATTTCGTTATGTACCCAGTAGTCATTCAGGAGCAGATTGTTCAATTTCCATGTAGTTGAGCGGTTTTGATTGAGTTTCTTAGTCCTGAGTTCTAGTTTGATTGCACTGTGGTCTGAGAGACAGTTTGTTATAATTTCTGTTCTTTTACATTTGCTGAGGAGTGCTTTACTTCCAATTATGTGGTCAATTTTGGAATAAGTGCGATGTGGTGCTGAGAAGAATGTATATTCTGTTGATTTGGGGTGGAGAGTTCTATAGATGTCTATTAGGTCCACTTGGTGCAGAGATGAGTTCAATTCCTGGATATCCTTGTTAACTTTCTGTTTTGTTGATCTGTCTAATGTTGACAGTGGAGTGTTGAAGTCTCCCATTATTATTGTATGGGAGTCTAAGTCTCTTTGTAAGTCTCTAAGGACTTGCTTTATGAATTTGGGTGCGCCTGTATTGGGTGCATATATATTTAGGATAGTTAGCTCTTCCTGTTGAATTGATCCCTTTACCATTATGTAATGGCCTTCTTTGTCTCTTTTGATCTTTGATGGTTTAAAGTCTATTTTATCAGAGACTAGGATTGCAACCCCTGCTTTTTTTTGTTCTCCATTTGCTTGGTAGATCTTCCTCCATCCCTTTATTTTGAGCCTATGTATGTCTCTGCATGTGAGATGGGTCTCCTGAATACAGCAGACTGATGGGTCTTGACTCTTTATCCAGTTTGCCAGTCTGTGTCTTTTAATTGGAGCATTTAGTCCATTTACATTTAAGGTTAATATTGTTATGTGTGAACTTGATCCTGCCATTATGATATTAACTGGTTATTTTGCTCATTAGTTGATGCAGTTTCTTCCTAGCCTCGATGGTCTTTACATTTTGGCCTGTTTTTGCAATGGCTGGTACCAGTTGTTCCTTTCCATGTTTAGGGCTTCCTTCAGGGTCTCTTGTAAGGCAGGCCTGGTGGTGACAAAATCTCTAAGCATTTGCTTATCTGTAAAGGATTTTATTTCTCCTTCACTGATAAAACTTAGTTTGGCTGGATATGAAATTCTGGGTTTAAAATTCTTTTCTTTAAGAACATTGATTATTGGCCCCCACTCTCTTCTGGCTTGTAGAGTTTCTACTGAGAGGTCTGCTGTTAGTCTGATGGGCTTCCCTTTGTGGGTAACCCGACCTTTCTCTCTGGCTGCCCTTAAGATTTTTTCCTTCATTTCAACTTTGGTGAATCTGGCAATTATGTGTCTTGGAGTTGCTCTTCTGGAGGAGTATCTTTGTGGCGTTCTCTGTATTTCCTGAATTTGAATGTTGGCCTGCCCTACTAGGTTGGGGAAGTTCTCCTGGATGATATCCTGAAGAGTGTTTTCCAACTTGGTTCCATTTTCCCCCTCACTTTCAGGCACCCCAATCAGACGTAGATTTGGTCTTTTTACATAATCCCATACTTCTTGCAGGCTTTGTTCATTTCTTTTTCTTCTTTTTTCTTTTGGTTTCTCTTCTCGCTTCATTTCATGCAAAAATCCTCAGTAAAATACTGGCAAACCAGATTCAGCAGCACATCAAAAAGCTTATCCACCATGATCAAGTGGGCTTCATCCCTGGGATGCAAGGCTGGTTCAACATTAGCAAATCAATAAACGTAATCTAGCATATAAACAGAACCAAAGACAAGAACCACATGATTATCTCAATAGATGCAGAAAAGGCTTTTGACAAAATTCAACAGCCCTTCATGCTAAAAACGCTCAATAAATTCGGTATTGATGGAACGTACCTCAAAATAATAAGAGCTATTTATGACAAACCCACAGCCAATATCATACTGAATGGGCAAAAACTGGAAAAATTCCCTTTGAAAACTGGCACAAGACAGGGATGCCCTCTCTCACCACTCCTATTCAACATAGTCTTGGAAGTTCTGGCTAGGGCAATCAGGCAAGAGAAAGAAATCAAGGGTATCCAGTTAGGAAAAGAAGAAGTCAAATTGTCCCTGTTTGCAGATGACATGATTGTATATTTAGAAAACCCCATCGTCTCAGCCCAAAATCTCCTTAAGCTGATAAGCAACTTCAGCAAAGTCTCAGGATACAAAATTAATGTGCAAAAATCACAAGCATTCTTATACACCAGTAACAGACAAACAGAGAGCCAAATCAGGAATGAACTTCCATTCACAATTGCTTCAAAGAGAATAAAATACCTAGGAATCCAACTTACAAGGGATGTGAAGGACCTCTTCAAGGAGAACTACAAACCACTGCTCAGTGAAATCAAAGAGGACACTAACAAATGGAAGAACATACCATGCTCATGGATAGGAAGAATCAATATCGTGAAAATGGCCATACTGCCCAAGGTGATTTATAGATTCAATGCCATCCCCATCAAGCTACCAATGAGTTTCTTCACAGAATTGGAAAAAATGGCTTTAAAGTTCATATGGAACCAAAAAAGAGCCTGCATTGCCAAGACAATCCTAAGTCATAAGAACAAAGCTGGAGGCATCATGCTACCTGACTTCAAACTATACTACAAGACTACAGTAACCAAAACAGCATGGTACTGGTACCAAAACAGAGATATAGACCAATGGAACAGAACAGAGTCCTCAGAAATAATACCACACATCTACAGCCATCTGATCTTTGAGAAACCTGAGAGAAACAAGAAATGGGGAAAGGATTCCCTATTTAATAAATGGTGCTGGGAAAATTGGCTAGCCATAAGTAGAAAGCTGAAACTGGATCCTTCCCTTACTCCTTATACGAAAATTAATTCAAGATGGATTAGAGACTTAAATGTTAGACCTAATACCATAAAAACCCTAGAAGAAAACCTAGGTAGTACCATTCAGGACATAGGCATGGGCAAGGACTTCATGTCTAAAACACCAAAAGCAATGGCAGCAAAAGCCAAAATTGACAAATGGGATCTCATTAAACTAAAGAGCTTCTGCACAGCAAAAGAAACTACCATCAGAGTGAACAGGCAACCTACAGAATGGGAGAAAATTTTTGCAATCTACTCATCTGACAAAGGGCTAATGTCCAGAATCTACAAAGAACTCAAACAAATTTACAAGAAAAAAACAAACAACCCCATCAAAAAGTGGGCAAAGGATATGAACAGACATTTCTCAAAAGAAGACATTCATACAGCCAACAGACACATGAAAAAATGCTCATCATCACTGGCCATCAGAGAAATGCAAATCAAAACCACAATGAGATACCATCTCACACCAGTTAGAATGGCAATCATTCAAAAGTCAAGAAACAACAGGTGCTGGAGAGGATGTGGAGAAATAGGAACACTTTTACACTGTTGGTGGGATTGTAAACTAGTTCAACCATTATGGAAAACAGTATGGCGATTCCTCAAGGATCTAGAACTAGATGTACCATATGACCCAGCCATTCCACTACTGGGTATATACCCAAAGGATTATAGATCATGCTGCTATAAAGACACATGCACACGTATGTTTATTGTGGCACTATTCACAATAGCAAAGACTTGGAATCAACCCAAATGTCCATCTGTGACAGATTGGATTAAGAAAATGTGGCACATATGCACCATGGAATATTATGCAGCCATAAAAAAGGATGAGTTTGTGTCCTTTGTAGGGACATGGATGCAGCTGGAAACCATCATTCTTAGCAAACTATCACAAGAACAGAAAACCAAACACTGCATGTTCTCACTCATAGGTGGGAACTGAACAATGAGATCACTTGGATTCGGGAAGGGGAACATCACACACTGGGGCCTATCATGGGGAGGGGGGAGGGGGGAGGGATTGCATTGGGAGTTATACCTGATATAAATGACGAATTGATGGGTGCTGACGAGTTGATGGGTGTAGCACACCAACATGGCACAAGTATACATATGTAACAAACCTGCACATTATGCACATGTACCCTAGAACTTAAAGTATATTAAAAAAAATAAAAAATAAAAATAAAAAAATTTGCATTCCCCTATGTTGAAATATTTGCAATTCATTTATGAACAAAATTCAGCCCCTTCCTTTTTTAAAAATTTAATGTACTTTGTGATTAGCAATGCCAAAAAGTTCTGTATCTAAATTTTATAGAAAAACATAAGCAAATTATAAAGTCTAACAAGTTGGATTACATCCAATTAATAAAGCAACTGTATCAATCAGCTGTGGGTGTATGTGTGTGTGTACAAACATGATGCCAATTTCATCTTCTTTGAGGACAGGGAATCAGCATTTTTCCACTCCCAAGCTATGTGGTTGTAGTGGGACAGCTCCTCACATACACATTCTTTCAATATGCACACACACCAGTGATGGACCTGTGACCCAAGTCAGGTCAGTGAGAGCCAAGTTCCTTACCAATTCAATTCAACTTAATCTCCTGCATGTTGAGTGTCTACTACCACAGTCTTCCCGATCTTTAGAATCATGATATTCAGAATGATAATTCAGAGGTATTGTGTAAAATTCTAAATGATGGAACAAAATTTAATTATAATCCAAAGCAATTCATTGTAAAATACAAAAGCATCCCCATACATTTAAGACAAATTCCCAATAATAAGTTGAAACAAAAAGGTTTTTCTGTTTAATTTTCTGTTTAAAAAATTTAATTAACTGGAATTTTAATCCCCTGAGGATCTTAATTAATTTAGTTTTGATTGTAAAAAAATTTCAAGCATTTTGCCTTTTGGAAATATAATTAACAAAATTGGTTTAATGAACTGTTTTCAATGAAAGAAGAAGTTAGAAAATATTATTTAAAACATAAACTGCCCTAAAGTTACAAGGAAGATAGGCCCTTTTAAGCTTTAAAATTATATATTACTAATTATTTGAATAGTTAAACCACAGTCTTTAAAACATTTTTAAAATCTCTTATTCTAACCACATATGTTGCCTATACTTTTTTCTCAGTTACAACATGTTCCAGTGTACTATGCAAAAACAAATGAATTGCATGATCAAATGGTTTTAAAATTAGTGCCATTAATGCAACCAGTATTTGCTGCAGAACTTCTCAGAGCCTTTAATATGTAAATATGCACAGCAAACAATACTATAATTAGTACTATATGCAAAGTTTTCTAAATTTATTTGGCTTTGATATATGTTTTATGAAGCACATCTTCTGGTAAAAACACTTCAGAAAACTCAGATCTAGGCTCATTTTAGTCTAAAAATTAAGAAGAGTTTTGAGCTCTTCCTATCATCTTGTTACCTATTAGCCTTGTAACTTGTACAGATTCATTGTGCTTTATGCAATAAACACAATTATTTACACTAAAGACCATATCTCCACCTCTCTAACATTAATAAACAATATCTACTTTTGAGCAACTCATGTTATTCTGAATAAGAGGGGTTTTATAAACCTAGGTCCTAGTCCAAAGCTTAGGGATAGATGGCCTTTCTTTCTTTCCCAAGCATTGTCCTTAGATTTCCTGGCCAACTGTCTTTTGTGGACATGCATTATGTGATGCCTGTTGCTGGGGCCTCAAAGTGATGATAAGCCAGAAAAGAAAAGTGTTGAACAACAGGAGAGGAAAAATTACTAAGAATATACTGTATTCAACAAGGAGGACCCAGAAAAAAAGTGTTACATGTACTTGTAGTTACTATTTTTTTAAATGCCCAATTGTCCATGAGACAAATTCTGCAATACAGCCAATAGCATTGTATTCATTGATAAAACTCTCAATTAGATTTCTGCTTTAAGATGGCAATTTCGTGCCATCTCATATCCATGAGGCCTGGGAGAGGGGGAGGCTGCAGATCACATTTTGCATCATAAAGTGATCATTTCAGCATTCAAACTCCAGATTAGAAATTTGACATTTTAAAAATTCCACTGAAATTGGACTACAAAATATAATAGGTTTGGGCACCTGCTCTAATAAGATTGCATAAAAATATCCCAACAGCCTTACCATAAACATATTTTACAATATCAGAGTCAAATTTTATTACATCATTATAAGAATGTTCCACTGGGCCACATGATTGGCTGTTGTACAAGAGCAGGATGCTGATACTGTAGCACAAACATACTATCACACTTCCCTAATAAAAGTTTTATTGTATCCCCATGCACGTTAAAAACAACACTAACTGCACTAATACATTGTAATTTACTTTTTTGTTGTAGAACAAATAACAAACCTGGTGCTAATGAGCTCGTATTTTCCATTATCCCAAAGCAACTTGTTCGTATATTCAGTCTTCTGAGATTTTGCCTAAAAAGTGAAATTCTCTTATTGGACAACGGTGTGCACTAGTCTAGAATGTTTTTATTCCCTATACCTCTTATAGACATCACATCATGTTCTAAACATCTGTTGGTTTAAATGACACAGTTATAACATACATCATTTGACTTTCATGGTACTATACTTTTCTTCAAAAGGGAACACAGAAGATTCTTTTGTTAAAACTGTCTTTTTCTTTGATAGCTTTTTTCATGTTCCAATAAACATATGTGTATTTGTAGCTAAATTACTAATATGAGGATGCATTGTCATCACTTTCCCTTTGGCTGTCGTCTGAGTGGTTGTAAGTTTTTTAGTACATATTTTCAATTTGACAGGTATGAAGTATCAGAAAGAAATCAATTTCTTATAAGACAAGGATGATTGTTTTTATGCCTTCTTCTAGTGTTGTTTTAATGAAGCTATTAAATGATTAAGCATCGTACTTCTATAAATTAAACCACTAACAAGGGACATGGTGACTCCCATGGTTTTTTTTTCAGCTTAGAGTAAATTGGCTTATCACCCAGCTTCTCACCAATCATTCTCTTACTGTCAAAGTTCCTGGGTGTTTGTTTGGAATAGTGGTGATGGTGAGGTGGGTGGAAGGAGCAAAATGTCGATTACACTTGAGGGAAGAGATTTCAGAAATCTGAGAAGAAAACTAGGAGTCACCACAGACCCTGCTTATCCAGAGATAGGACATTTCTCTATTGTGGAGTTCAAACTGTGGTTATCTCAGGCCATTTTTGTTTGTGTGGGTGTCTCTTTTGCCTGTACTGGCAGCACTCTCTGGAGAGTGGATGGTGGAGGTTCTATGGGATAAGATAGAGAAGAGCATTTCTGTGTGTATGATCTCAGTGACTCTGTAAATAAAGTTTCCTGGTGTATAAATGTATTGGCTATCTATCATCGTGCCTCTGTTGTCACTGTCTGCTTTTCCAACATTAGGCAGTTTAAGATTGTGTCTACACTGCACACACACACACACACACACATACACAGACACTTGCATCCTGTCAGACATTTGAGTTCAGAGGCTTATAACGATGTTGAATAATCTGGTTTTTTAGGTTTTGACTTTCCAACACGATGTAAGCACTGCCAAAGCCTATTCAGATGTATTCATTATAAAACTTATTCCTGATTCAAAATGAGATATCTATGAAGCAATCTTGATAAGTACAAAAATTGTGACTTGTATAAATTGCACTGTGGCTAGTTCTTTTAGAAAATGTTTAAGTATAATTTACACAACCTGAAAACATGTTGTGTCCCAAAAGACTGAATTCTCAAAGTTAATTATAGACCACTGGGGCACTTCTATGTTCTCATACTTTTTTTGGAAGTGTGTAGAGTCATGTTAATGAACCAAGAAAATCCCTGTGCAATTTTCCTACTGTTTATGAAAGTTATTATTACATATCACATATATCTTTAGCATAGAAGAAAATAATAATAACAGCTAAAACATTTATTTATCACTTATTATGCTCCAGGCTCTGTTTAGAGGGGTTTCCATTTATTAATTAATTGATCTGCAAAAAACAAAAGCAAAAAAGCCTGAGCTTTTAAGTGTTATGATCCCCATTTTACAAATGATAAAACTGAGGCACAGAGAGGTTAAGTAACTTGGCCAGAGTTACAAAGCTAGGAAGCTAAGATTCAGGTTTGGACAATCAGCTGCATAAGCCCTTGCTCTTAACCTCTACAAAACATCCAATTAAAGTGCTCACTGGTGGACTGACTATGGCTTAAAAGGATGAATTGTTGGTCTTAGGAAGTAGAAAGTATGAAATCTCCCATCCATGCCAGTCACTTTGACCCTAAGAATCTCCTGAGTAGTACCATCATAATATAGCTTATCTGGAGGCTGGAGGATTGTGAAATGATTGTAGGCTAAACCAGACTGACGGTCTACCAAGCAGGGAAAGACATTTTTGTCAGGCTGATAAATTGCCTCTTTAGACTATTAATTCATCCATCCATCCATTGATCCATTCATCCATTCTTCCATCTTTTCTTGAGCCATGCATCTCCTATTCCTACCTATCACTTTCTAGTGATGGTGATACTGGTCAATTTTATGATTCAAAACTCTATCTTCTTCTCATTTGAATTTAACTAAGCATCCCTAAATGTGACCCACAACTGATCCGTTTCACTCTTTTTGGTCTCTGGGCAAGTCCAGGTCTTCATCTGTGAAAAGTGTTAACAGCTGCCCTACTGTTTTAATTTTTTTGGCTGGAAGTAAGAGTTATAATTAAATGAGATAATGGACATACATCTCCAAGAACATAATAATAGGTCCTAGGTCAACATTTTCCTTAAAAGGAAAACTAAACTCAATTAGCAGTAACTATTATAATGAAATAGTGAAACCATTAAGATAAAATATGGATGAATATATTCTAGCTCTTTTCTGAGTGTAAATGGCAACTAAGAAAGTATAAACAACTACATTAACATTAAAATATATAATGCACATATGAAAATTAAATATTATACAATTTAATTTGAAAATCACAACCTATAGTGAGTTCTTCAAAATTAAGTAGATAAACAAATGGAAATTGGTAACCAATAGAACAGAGGACATAATCTGATAATTCAGAAAATTTATAGAGATAGCCAAAGAAAATATCAAAAAATTTTTCAATTACAATGGTAATGGAAGAAATGCTTTTTGGGGAAAAGAAATTAAATTATCAAATAGATTTTTAAAAATAATACATTTTTAGTTTTTTATTGGCCAAGGCAAAAAAAAAAAAAATGCTGTGTTCTTATTGAAGTGAAAATATGCATTTTTTTTTCAGAAGCACAGTTGGTTGTATTTATAGAAAGCCTAGAAAATAGCACATTTTACTCAGTGATTTTTAGGACAATTTTGAGATATTAACAAAACAGAAGATGCTCAATGATTCATTGAGAGGGTTACAATCAAGTATTCTTCAAGACAGCAAAACTTTGAAATTAATTAAATGTGCAACAATAAAGAATGGTTAAATTAAATTAATTACGGTGAAATTGTAAGAAAGAAAAATATATTGCTATTAAAAGAATCTTAACTGAAATGGGAAATATTCAGGATGTAATAACGAGTTTGATGTGGTATGCTATGGAGTGGACGCCATATAGAGTGCTGTACTGATTTTGCAATGTGTATATATGTACAGTATGTGCATGTGTAATGAGTGCTTACACGTTTTAGTTATTATGCCAAATATTTTCTATGCTTTTTGTGAACTGAATGTCTTATTGTAGATAAAGAAATAGCAAACAAAGAGGATAAGTAACTTATCTAACCTCTTACTACAATAAAGGTCTTATCACTTTATGAGTGGTGAGACCAGGATTTTAACATTCACATGTTTCATATCCTACCCACCAGTATAATTGTAATGCGTACCTCAATATACTTCACTTTACAACGAAACCATCCCCCCTCCCTACACAATGGATGAAGAGTGGATATGTTGGTTTTAATGTTCCTCTTTCTATAACTGCCCTGCTCCTTGCCTGTTTACTTACCTGTCACAGATAGGTAGGGATAAAAATTGCACCCTCTAGAGAAAGACGGATCTACTCTAAGTCTGGACTCTGTCATTTTTATAATTCTGTGGTCTTGGGTAAGGTATTTCCATCACAAAATTGTTATGAAGATTAAGTGGCATATGCCTGCAAGCCACTAAGCTTTACAAGGGTCTTGCAAATAATAAATGTTCAATAAATAGTAGGAAATATATGTGTGTGTTTTTTGTCAAGCGTTCTTTAATAAACATATTACTCTTATATTCAGAAAAAGTGCAATAAATATTGTCAAAAAATGAAGTAAACCAATGAACTAATGTAAACCTCCAGAAGTTGCTTACAAAAAAAAAAAAAACAGAGAAGGAAAAAGAAGTAAAGCCACCTTTGTCTGGACATTATATCACAGTCGTGGCTGCTAACCACAGGTGGGTATGGAAGCCCGGAGGGAAACCAATTATGTGCAAATCCTTTGACTTAATGAAAAATAAAATTAAGCAGACTAATACCCAGCAGGTACTTAAACATCACCTAATATTATGAAAGCCAGTGTTTCTTAAAGAGAAAAAAAGTCTCTGGAGGAGCTGGAGGAAGAAGAAGCCCTGACCTAGGAAGAAATTTCATATGTGCAGCATGATTTTTCACAGTGCACCTGAAAATCGCCAACCAATTCCTCCTATAAGTGACCTATTTCTCTGCCAGGGCAAAGGAATTGACTCATACCTCAAAGCAAACGATTTTGGTCTATGACAAATGGTACTTAAATTTAGGTCTTGGTGTGCTCTGTAGGAGGTGATAATTAACATTTATTGAAAAGAATTATTTTATTTATTGAAAAGCATTATTTTATTTTTTTAATGTACCAGATAATGCCTTTTATATTTTATTTACATTAACTCATCTAATTTTTGCAATAGCTCAAGGGAAAGATGTTACTATTTTCCCCATTTTATAGATTGTCAAAGGTCACACTGTTGAACCAGAGTCCATGACCTTGCCACTCAAAAATGCTGGCTCGTGGAAATTCATGGAATTTCCAAAAAAATTCATTGGAGGTAAGGCAAACCCAGAGCTGAACTTCTTCCTACTTTGAATCACCACTTTTGGTGATCAAAGTCCCCTACTAATTGAAGACAAAATCACCCGTTAAGCTTCACTGTCCTGTTTTTAATGATATTAGCTAAGGAAGAGTTGGGGAATCACAGGACAGAAGTCAAATTGGGAAGACCCAAAGACGGATGAGCGAGTCTGAAAATGGCGGACAGTTCTGGGCTCTGCCGGGGACTGGGGAGAGGCCTTGTGAGAATCTTCCAGCCTCCACACCAGGAGCCTAGTACTACTAGCCGCCCATTCCCTCAGAATCGTTGCTGAAGATCTGCCTCACCCTAGACATGCCTCTTAACTAATTTTAAAACAAACAAGTCCATGTATCTGCCGTCTCTGAGCTGGGGTTCAGTAGGTAGCTCATTAGTAATTTCTTGCCCAGCAGCGTTTGGGAATGTTTGCAGAATTTCCCTTTATGACATGAAAGAAGACTCTCCAATAGAAAGTCACACAGGGATATTTTGAAATGGCTGGGAAGGTAATCTGATCCACTCTCTGGAATGTTTTCTCAAACCAGCAAAATGGCGTTTGTCACCCGTTGCTTTTACCAGTTGTTGGGAGGACCATTTTTTGTAGCTCTTTTCTTTCCCTCTTCTTGTTCCACTTTGACTCTGTCTCTCTAATTATCTTTTCCCCTTCTTTCTATTTCTAGGGCAGTTTCTCGCTGTCTCTGAATGTCCCTCTCTGTGTCTCTCCTACTTGTCCCTTTTCCCTAACAGTCCACTTCCCACCGCTGGCTCAGGTCCTTCTCCTGGAAGCAAAGGCATTCCTCATCCAGACCAGAAGCTTGCATTTTCGGGACTCCAGCTACACAACACATACTGCCTTCAAAGGTTTCCGTGGAGCTTTTCATGTAAGATGTAGTTATTAATTCTCCTTCAATGTTTAAAGACTCAGCCGGTGGGAGTGAAACGTGGCCTATCCGCGAAACGTGGCCTATCCGCACCAGCTGAAGAGCTGATGAAATCTTGGCCTGATCTGTTATCTCCCAATGCTTTAAAGGTCTTTGACTGGGAGATTAGAGAACAAGGTTACAGTGACAATTTGTTTACACGCAGGGAGAGATTAAGATCTCGTTGAAAAGGAATAAAAATAACATCATCTTGAGCTGTCACAGCATGAGCCCCATTGTAATCAACACTGGTCTGATTTCAGGGATAATTTAAGACCAATTTATTATCTTAATTAAAAAAAAAAAAAAAGAAGGGAGAATTTGGTGTTTCAGATGCCAGTTAGATTGTCGGACAGTGATGCCCGTGGAGGTTCCACATACAAAATAGAACACTCACAAGATGAGAATCTCCTTGGGGATAAAAATATACAACTTTTTTTCCCTTTAATTTATTTTTAAGGTACCAGCATCAAGAGGAGATGAAAAAGCAAAACTATGTCCTGTTTGAATACTGTGACTTTTTTCAAAGACAGATAGAAGGGTAAAGACAATAATTCCCACTCATCCTTTTGTTTAGTTTTTGGCATTGTAGCTAAGATTCTCCTAGCAATTGTTTTCACCTTCTGCCTTAATGAAATCCACTAAAAATCTTGGGTTTTGGCAGGCTCGATTTTCTCATTTTCCCTCATAACTAATTCTTCTGCTTCTTAGTTCAGAGAAACTGGGAACAATCCGGCCCAAGATGGATATAAGTTGAGAAGAGTGTGATTTGCGATCGCACCACCCACTGGCCTCCCCCTTCAAAGTTCTCCTGCCCAGTGTGAACCTCGCTTCTGGCTTTCTCTACAAAAGTGACCATGAGCGCCCAATGCACAGAATGAATTAGACCACAAAGAGGCCTTTGAGAGCTCCCGAGGAAATGCCCCACTGGGAAGCCAGGTGGATGGCAAACGTTCCCTTCTCATTACAAATGAGTTCAGGGACAGGGCCACCCCGATGGGACTCTCAACTCCATCCGAAAGCCAAGCCCCACCAGCCCACTCATTTGAAAACCAAACAGGTTTCCTTCTGCCTCCCCTCTCCCTGTTTACAAACACGTTTACAAGTGCTTGATAGGTGACCTTATTTACTTAGTAACCTGTGGATTCATTTATCTTGAAATTAGTAGGTAATGAAGTGGAAAACCTCAACAGCCCTCCCACTAATTAACATGATAATAAGATTGTTTTGCTACAGAGGTACAATTAGTATGTATGAGCCAAAGGGGAAGAAAGATCAATAAAATGTCTGAAGGGTACTACTCCCAGGTCTCCAGAAAAGAACAAAGAAGGGAAACCACAGATTTTAAGATCCATCCGTGTAAACATATCCAACTCTGAGGCTGGACCCAACCGAAAAGATTTGATGCCTGCTGGAGAAGGAGGTGTGGAGATGACTGAAAGGAATTAATTACAAAGCACACATTTTGGTGCAGTCGATGGCCTTTGAAAAGAAAAGGGAAAAATTGTGGTGAGTTTCAGCTGCTCATCTTAAATATGCTTTGATGGGGGTGGGTGAGGGTATAGAAAGTGGCAATTACCCCTATAAAATGGTTCCATTTGCTCCTTTTCTCTATCCCCCAAAGTTAAATGGCTCAGATATAAAACTTAAAAAGGAGATTCTTCTTGCACATCTAGTGTCAGCATACATTTTCATGAGGTGCTTTAACACACAGAGTGTACAGCTCAAATATTTATTTATTCCACAGACTGAGGTGTGTAGAGTAAATAAATATGACTTTAAAAATTGCTTCAATATGTATTTACCCAGTAGACTCATTTCTTGGGTAAATTACATGGATTTTGGTAACCTTCCATGACATTTTTCCTTGATTTTAAACATACACAAATAAAGAATTTAAATGTCCAAAGTGTCTAAATAACCTAATTGAACTTGTGACACAAACCAGGAAGAGCCAGGAGACTTGGTTGTGGCAGGAAAAATGCCAGGGTTCTTTGATAGATAAAATGAAGGAAACTTTCAGATCCACAGCAACCCATGTTGACTGAATATCACTAGTGTTTTGCAGGAGGCTCAAATTGATAGCATTCTTCATAAATACAAAAATATTATGTGTCACATTTCACCATCTCCTGTCTTCTGTCCTCTCTTAAAAACGTAATTTTGTGTTTTCAGGACAGTAGATAGTGAAATGTGACACATAATATTTTTGTGTCACACATAGATTTTCCTGCAAAATTGTACAAATGATCACCCCTAAAATGAATGCTCTCCATTGCACTGAACATCTGGCTTTGCATTTGATTTTTATGATAATAATTCTAAAATCCCTGTATCGCCCACCACCTTTAAAACTGGTTGGTCCCAGTATATGGACAAGAAGTTTCTGTCGCTGATAATGGAACATTCTCAGCACAATTTCAAATAGGAAATCTGCTTAGCTCTTACTAGTCTGAAAAAGAATGATCTTTGGTGGATTTTTCAAGTGACCAAGTCAGTAATGTTTTCAATTTGGAAATCATGTCAACTGATGGAAGTTGTTGATTTGCTTATATCATGAAAGGAGACTTTGGAGGGAAGTCGTTTTCCGTTTCTTTGTTTTTCTTTCCTTTCCTTTTCTTTTCTTCTGTCTCTCCCTACCCAGCATCTATAGGTTTTTAAAAACCTGGCCAACATCTACATGCTTTGCATTAATTTTTAAAGGTAGATTATAATTACTTGAAATTTACAGCTTTGGAGTGAAGAGGAGAACCCATTCTTATTTCTGAAAGGCATTTTCATGATTTTCTGAATTGTCCTGGATTTAATTAGTAGTATTTGGGGGCAGTGAGTGGCAGAGGTCTGAAAGAAGGGCTAAGCATTCCTGGAGAAAACCTGAAAGTTGCTTCCTGAACAGTTATCCTATTAGACATTAAGCAGGGCTGGGGGCCCATGTGTGTTGGTGGACACCAAGGAATGCTTTGAGCAAAGGACCCTGGGGAAGAAGGAAAAGGGAATGGGCTGTGCACACAAGATCTTTTTGCTTCCTCCTCTGCACACTGACTTGGTGAAAGGCGCACTCTGATGATTATCCACTACTTAGTGAGAAAAACCAACACTTCTAGCTTTTAAGTAGACACACAGACACCTGCACAAGCCCTTGGCTTTTTTTGATGTTGTTAGCCTCATGACAGACCTTACCTTTGACTTACTGGGTTGTAAGAATGTGGTCATTCTTACAACGAGAAACCAAGAGAGCCATTCACAACCATAAGTAAAAAGGATTACCAATCTTTTGGAGCTTCAGCACACCATTTTTTCTCCATTCTATAGCGTTGTCACGTAACCAAATATGCATGCCCATATAGGGCACATGCAAATTCTAAAACCCAAGTGAATTTACTTTAAAATAATTCTTTTTCCAGAATAACTTGAGAATTTTCCAATATCTCTGGAGATCATTGGAGGCACTCTAGGGTGTCATACAATCTTGTCTAGGTAGAGCTGCCATAGAAAAAAAAAAGGATTTTAATAACCAAAGTCGATTCCTCTTAGGAAGAATTCCCTTTGTGTTCTATAACTTAGATTTAAATCCAAAGTCCTCGTCTTTGAACAGTCAGAGCAATATGATGTAGCCCAGGAGAGTCAGAAGTTGAATTCCATTCAGAGAAAGGTACAACTCAGAGAAACGAAACTGCACTGCATTTGTACTGGCTAAGTCTTTAAGGGGTAAAACAGTGGTCCCCAGTTGTTGGGTGCAACACATACCCTCTAGTTTTCTCAATCCTCAAAGGTAAAGATTAATGCCTCCAGTTTACAGATGACAAAACTGAGACTTAGAGAGCCCTGTGGCCATCTCAAAGTCCAACAGTCAGTAGGAAGAGAGGTGGAATTAAACCTAAATTCTTTTGGTTCCAGCAAAAGCCCCTATCAGTATCTCACCATCTTTCTTGGGATGATGAACTGTCTTGCTGGAAACCCCCTTAAGAGCCAGTTTTGAAATTGTTTTGAAGTCCCCCTGACCTCTGTCTCCAGAAAACATTTATTCTTTGGTGTACTTGCTATATGGGCAACTTATGTTAATAATTTTTAAAACCATGACCCACTGTGAGGTGGTAAACATTTCTTCTGGCTAGGACTTCTCCAAAAGTATATATAAAGCTTCTCACAATTTAACAACAAGCTTACTTCATTTGGTTTTAATGACATTGTAAAATAAATACCCACGATCGTTAGTAAAAAATAAAATAAAGTGTTTCAGTGGGAGAATATAGAAGATATAAATTTAACTTAATATAATTCCCTTATTCCTTGTCAAGGGTGAACATGTGATGAGAAATTTTTAGAAGGGCTCCAATGAGCTGGTTGTAATAAGTAGCCTTTTTGGCCTAGATTTGTATCTTTCTTGAGAATAGTAGTAATTTTCGAGTTTCTTTCCAGACTTTTTTTCCTTGCATATCCACTGTACAATTGGGATCTTGTCTCAAGGTGTGAAGCTTTTGCAAATTTATAAAATCATGTCGTCTGCCTTGCATTCTTGGGAAGTACCTGACATGAACGAGACTGAATCCCCAGACAGCTCACAGGATCACAACTGCCTCTGTTGTCACCTGGCTCTGTGAGCGTGGGCCATTTTGGCATCATTCTGCTGTTTGGACAGCCCTGCGGAGGCACAGGTCACTGAGCATTGTATTTCATCCACACGCTTTCTCAGCAATGTTGCCTTGCAGTTTGAAGGACAAGCAGCGTGGCCCAGGTATCACATTTCTCCAAGTCTCCCGGGCAGGACTGAGCTTTAAATGTAAGGGGACCAGTAGCACATGAGGAGCCTCCCAGGTCAAGGGAAGGTGGGGTTGGGAAGTTGTCACTGTTGTCTACTGAGGAAGGAAACCCAGCCCCAACTAAAACCTGCGCTCCTGGGGAGCTGGCTGGGAGAGAGGGCATGTGGAGGTTAGGAGCCGCTGGAACAGGTGTGATGTTAGAGTCTCAAGTAAGAGAATGGCCATGGTTTTTCCTCATCTTGGTGCTTACAGTAGTTTTAGAGGAAGAGCTTCCAGGTGCTTCTGTGAGTCAGGGTTCTCATGCATTCATGCTAGTCACCCTGGTAGGTGACTTCAAGGCACTCTGTCCATAGCCTCTGGTTGCACACTCACAAACAGAAAGTGAAGGACCCATGGGATGTGTAAGGAGAAGCACTCTGCCTACAAATCCATTAGCATCCTAAGATTGGTCACCATGGGACAGTGATGACATGACTTTTGGCTGTCAGTCAGTCCTTTTGAAATGGAGCATTCAATTTCTTTCTCCCTCCCCTGCCATTCCCCCTCCCTTCCCCCTCCCCTCCCCTCCCCTCCCTTCCCTTCTTTTCTTTTCTTGACAGAGTTTCACTCTTGTCACCCAGGCTGGAATGCAGTCTCAGGATCTCAGCTCACTGCAACCTCCACCTCCTGGGTTTAAGTCATTCTCCTGCCTCAACCTCCTGAGTAGCTGGGATTACAGGCCCCCGCCACCACATCTAGCTATTTTTTTTTTTTTTTTTTTTTTTTGTATTTTTAGTAGAGACAGGTTTTCACCATGTTGGCAAGGTTGGTCTTGAACTCCTGACCTCAGGTGATCTGCTCACCTCAGCCTCCCAAAATGCTAGGATTACAGGCGTGAGCCACTGCACCCTGGCCTGTATTCTTTTCTTTTTTAAGTCAGTCAAACTTAACAGTGGGTAGTTTTGTATTCTTTATTGGGGTGAATGATAGTTACTAAATATAATCTACTGTTACCTAAAATAAATCATCAGTGCCTTTTATTTGGTTATTTTCTTTCTCTTTCTTTCTTTCTTTCTTTTATTTTTTTAATAAAGAGGAGGGGTCTATTTGGCTCATGTTTCTGCAGGCTGAAGATGCATGGCACCAGCATCTATCTGCTCAGCTTCTGGTGAGGCCTCAGGAAGCTTTCCCTCATGGTGGAACATAAAGGGGAGCAGGCACATCACAGGGAGAGAGAGAGAGAGAAAGAGAGAGAGAGGGAGGGAGAGAGGGAGAGAGAGAGCAAGAGAGAGAGGGGAGGGAGGTGCCAGACTCTTTAACGTGTTTGGTTATTTTTAAATGATGAAACTCATGAGCATGTGCCGCAAAGTCTTTTATTTACGTCTAGCATTTATATGTTATTTAGTGTTGCTTGTCTGCTTGTTGTGCGTGATGACCAGATGGCACAGGGTTGCAGGAGTGCATGGAATTTGGAGTTAGGCTACTTCTCAGGAACTGTTGCTCCTCACTGAGCCTCTATGTCCTCATCTGCAGAGTGAGGACAAGCGGTTTCTTCAGGGTTGCTAAGGGGACCTGAAAATTGATCCTGGCATGTTGGGGCCCTTCAGCATGAGGCAACCTCTGCGTTTTTTATTACAAGTACTCTTGAAACAGGTTTGAATCCATAGAAAACACCGGGCCTACTGCTAAAGAGAAATAAACTGTACAAATGGTCCCAACATCTTCATAGATCCATTTGGAGGAGAGCAAAAATCCCTAAGATTCATGCTGAGCAGGAAGTCCATGGATTGAAGTCCCTTACAACTTTGCCAGAAGAGGTGATTTAGTCTCCTTGCTGCCCATTCCCAAGTTACAGGAACTCCCAGAGCCATAGTTGCTCCTCCCGCAGCTGAATCAAGAATTAGCCTCCAAAGTCAGAGCATGACCTTGCCAGAAGCTATTCATTCGTTCCCGCCTGCATTCAGGCACCGTGCTAGGCAGTTGGAATGCCACAATAAGACAGACAAGACCCCACCACTTGGCGGGGGTGGTGGGGGATGGTGGTGGGGGGAGATGAAAAGGAAAGGTATGTTAAATAAATGGAACAAACAGTGCACTTGGGATTGTGAAGAAAGCTGGGAACAAAGCCTAATGAGATGATTATGCTGTGGCTGGGGGTAGGAGGAAAGGGTGGCTTCAGATAGTGAGGCCAGAGAAGGCTTTTCTGAGGAAGGGACATTTAAATTGAGACCTGAAAGTGGTAGAGGGGCCGGGTGAAGCAACTAGTGAGGGGAAGAGCCTTCCACGTGGAGGGGAGTGCGTGGCGGGGAAGAGACCCGAGGAGGAGACAAATTTGACACTTCTCAGGAACAGGAACAGGGCCAGGAGGGCTTGAGCTCAGAGGGTAGAATGAATTTTAAGAATGGTTCCAGCTGAGCAAATTACTAGGTGGGGATTGAGGAAAGATACTTTCTTTTTCTTATTCTGGATAGTGAGTTATACAGAGAAAAATGGAGGGTGTGTTCTGGCAGATTCTTGTTATCTTTCATCTCCACAGAAGCTTTTTTTTTGAAGGTTGCGTTTTGAAAAAAAAAAAAAAAAAATGAACTTGATATGAAGACAAACCCACCTGTATCTGAATACCTGTTCAGGTGCTACTGGGTGTGTGTTCTTCTTCTATTTTTTTTTTTTTTTTTTTTTTTTTGAGACACTCTTGCTCTGTGGACCAGGCTGGAGTGCAATGGTGTGATCTCGGCTCACTGCAACCTCCACCTCCCACTTTCAAATGAATCTTGTGCCTCACACGACCACACCTGGCTATTTTTTGTATTTTTAGTAGAGACGTTTCGCCATGTTGGCCAGGCTGGTCTTAAACTCCTGGCCTCCAGTGATCCACCTGCCTCTGCCTTCCAAAGTCCTGGGATTTTGGAAACACCACCACTTCTGGACTGGGTGTGTGTTCTTGACTCAAGTATTTAATCTTTCTGGGCCTCCATTTTTTTCATCTCTAAAATGGATTCAAGACTGAAATAGTAACGTGAGTAATACAGTACCTCCAAGTATCTACTGGTTAGGAAGAATTAAATGCATCATTCAAGTTGCCTTATCCACAGCTCTATATGACAGTACTCACCATATTGAAGAACCTCCCAGCAAGTGTCCTGGGCCCACTGCAGTGATCAAATTCAGTGAAATATGTGTCGAATGTGTGGGAATAAAACAGAGCGATTCACTGAAAAACTATTTGAAATGGCCCAGGATTGAAATAAATAATTGCAAGGGCCTTCCCATCGGGATCAATTTCTCAGGTGACCATGGTAAGAGTAGTGTCAATGCTTTGCCAGACATTAATTCTGAAATTGATGACCATCATTGCTTTTGAAATATGTGATCTCTTTGATCCTATCAAAAGGCATGTGAATTTCCATATAAATCCTTTCAAAATACAATGTATCCTTTTTGGTTTTTAATGTCTTCAAACTGGACAAGTATGATATGATAGATGTAAGTTTCTAAGCACATTAGTGATGTAACAATTTCAACTCAAGGTATTTTGGGGTCCTTGGCAACACCTTCAGTCTCTGGAGATGTTAGACATTAATGGTGAGAGGAATACAAACAAAATTGTGCTTACCGGTTTTCTGCGGATGAACACCTATGCATATCCTGGGAGGGTGCTTGCAATAGGACCGAAGGCCAATGCTTCATTTATACACATGCAAAACTACAAAAACATTCTCCTGAATTACAGCGAAACCGTTTTAATTCTTCTAATTTTTTTCCTACTGTCTGCCTGCACCATACAAATATCGATTTTAAACACCTGACAGGTTTAATCTTGAAAATGGAAGCATATACCAGTTCATGTGCATAACAGACATCCAATTTACTACTCTTCTTGCAAGAGGAAAATGAGTTGCCCACACATCTTTCTTCTTCCTCTTCAATTTGATAAACTCTTGCCTCTTTTGTCAGGTCAGACCTATTCTAGTCGACTTGTGTCCAAAAAAAACCCTTACAAATGGAATTCAGTCACCACTCAACGAAGCTGGTTGACAGAGTTCCACGAAATCCTTCTGGAGGGAGGCAAGCTTTTAACTTGATTGATGAAATTATATCTAAATCTAGTAGATTTGGGACTTCAAAGGCATTTTTCCCTACTTAGGGCATCCCGGATGAAGGGCGTATGCTATTTGTACCAAACTCCCAGGCTCAAGTGGTTCGCAAATTGACCCCTTTGTAATAGGTTAAAGGTTTCTTGCTAGATAACAGTGGTTCATTTTGATTAATTATGTCAGGGAATTAATGTATGATTACTAACTTTTAGCAGACCCTGCTCCTTCTGACCCCGGGCTGCTTGTTTGTGTGGCTGGTTGTAATTTTCGACCGGTGGGTTAGGAGAGGTCACTGTGTGGTCAGCATATTTTAAACAAAGGAAGAAAAAAAAAGGAGCAGAGACCTCCAAATGGAGTGGACACTGCAGTTCACAGCCTTGACAGAGAAGATCTGTTAAGTGTTTTAGCAGTGGGCTTTTATATATTTACTCATGCTAATAAAAGATAGTTCCCCAGAATGGAGAGTAACCTGGGAAGATGTGGAGAATAACAGTTAAATGTTAGCCCATAAATTTCATTTTGTACTGGTTTCAATAACCTAGGACCTTGTTAAACATTAAATGGCAACGTGTTGAGTTTTGGCTTTTGATAGGTCAAGAGAATCAGGATGAAAAAGTCTTGTTAATAATGAGGTTTTCTAGTAGATGTTGTGTAGTTTAAACAGTTATTCTTAGATTAAGTACTAGCTATTTAGAAGGAGGGTAACAGTATAAGCTGATGACATTTCACTTCAAATTATTTTTTATTCCATTAATTTGCATTATTTATGTGACATGTGACACAACTCCTCTTGATGGAAACAATTTCATTCTTCAGCATGAACTAAGAACTTCATGGCTCATGGTCCCCTATAAAGAATTAGTTCAGAACGTCCAGTGGCCTCTGAAATTAAGCTGGTGTTCCTTGTGTCTTTGTTTCCTTCAGCGTAAACTATTTACCACCAGAATTAAGTTCTCAGGGTCTTAGAAAATGCTTTAAGGATTTGTTCCAAAAAAGAACTTATTTTTTCTCTCTTGGACTTTGAGGATTTCTCTATCCAGAATGCTGTGGATATGAGGTTGTCAATTGTTTTCTGACCGTGACCTTGTTAAAACACAGTTACAAGGCTCAGAGGAAGAAGGGCAAGCTGAGGAGAGAGAGGAGAACTTTACAGGAAAAACAGAAGTGCCCAGGGGAAATAGCAAGGAAACAGAGAAGGGCATAATTATGAAAGGGTTGGGCAGAGCATTGAGAGGAAGAGGGAATGCCAGAACTGTTTGGTTTTGGAGTAAATGTTGCATATTAGAGGACTTGAAAGCAGAGAGTTTAAAAAAAAATCAGAAAAAAGAGGTGTTACAAAGGGAAGGTGTTACTTAGATGCTGTGTTAAATTTTTAAACATTATAAAACATCCTTTCTCTAAGGTTATTCAGAAATAAATTGTGCTTTAGCGTTCAGATTTAGTTATCTCTGCCCAGAAGGATATTGGAAAGGCACTGGGCATGCTGACAATTGCTGATCACCCATAGCCTTTATGGACAACATAATCACAATTACTGTATTTCAAACAAGCCCCTTTCAAAAATTAGAGGTGTTGATGACTTTAATGGGGACATAGACCATTTGTCTGTTCCATTATTGCAATTACTGTCTGGCTTGGTATCTTCTCCCTGACAGTGGCTAATGCTGTATACTTCAAAGGAAGATATAAACCCTCAATAATGCACTTATGGCCCAATTCACATCTAGCTCTTCATCTCCCCACTGTGCTTGCCCCACTTCCTTCACACACACCCATACACACACGCACACACACACGCACACGCATGCACACACACACACACAGAGTTATAAGTATAGGATTCTGTTGAGGAAATACATTTGCATTGCATTGGAGTTACAGAAGCAAGCAACAGCACAGGAGAAGAGAAATGAGGCCACAGGAGCACAAGCTGCAGGGCTAGAGAGGTAGAGAGGTTGCCTCACCTATTTGTTCCCCTGTTAAGGCGCAGCTGTCCTCATATCAAACAGAGATCTCAGAAAAACAATAATCCTCAGATACCCCTGCAACACTTTTTAGGGGTTTTGAAACACAAACCCACTTAAATAATTATTTTCTCTCTCAGTTCAACCTCTCACTTTCCTATGTTCAGTTGTTGCAAAGAAATATGGAAATATATATATCTACACACATATATCATATGTGTTTTATGACATGTATCACCTAAATATCTCCTAAGTGATATTTTCTTCTTGATTCCCAGATCACACAACTTTGAACTAATTTGACTATTTTTGTACTATAAATGTGATCATGGTTTTAATCGTATTTTTATTTTTAAATAATAAGATAAAATAGGAAAATTTCTCTACACATAAGCAAAAAGATAGAGTAATCTGAGGTTAGGACTGTACGAGGACAACTGTGTATAAAGTGGTGAGTCGGTTCTCATTTACTTTTTCCTGGAGAAGAATAACGCTTACCAACAGTGCAGCCCCACAAGCTGCAACTACTCATATCCTTTCATTGGACAGACAAATCAGGTTCCTGCTCTCTACTGCCTGGATATTGATGGGAAAACAATGACACTTCTGCTATTGTTCCAGGACTTCATGAAGAGTCAGGGTTTCCAAATCAAAAGCAGAGCAGAAAAGCATTAAAAAAGAATAAAAAAATTTAAAACTATTGAGTTTAATATAGTTAAGATGCATTTTATCTGAGTTAACTGATTTTGTCATCCTGAAATGAACTAAAATGGACAATTAGTGTTCTTGTTGTCTTCAACAGGTTAAGTTGAAGTTCCATTCATTTTCACTCCAATGAACAGGCCAGTGAATTTATTTAGATTTTGATGAATGTTTCTGTCCATTAGCTTTTGAAGACAATATTTATATTTAATAGATACCCTGGATCAACTAAAAGAAAATGAAGGCCAGGTGCATTGGCTCATGCCTGTAATCCCAGCACTTTGGGAGGCCGAGGCGGGCGGATCACGAGGTCAGGAGATCAAGACCATCCTGGCTAACACGGTGACACCCCATCTCTACTAAAAATACAAAAAATAAGCTGGGCGTGGTGGCGGGCACCTGTAGTCCCAGCTACTTGGGGGGCTGAGGCAGAAGAATGGTGTGAACCTGGGAGGCAGAGTTTGCAGTGAGCTGAGATCGTGCCACTGCACTCTAGCCTGGGCGACAGAGCAAGACTCCATCTCAAAAAAAAGAAAAAAAGAAAAAAAGAAAATGGAGCCGAAAACCTTGCCAGGCAGTTATGGGGACTGTAGAATAATTAATGATCTCAGTTTGCCTGGACCAGAGGGAGTTCTTGAGAGATGAGACTTTTTATTTTCCAACCAAGAAACTCCTGGACAAACCTAGACAAATCAGGTCATCTTAGTTTTGGGAGTCCGCCTCCAGCAGCCAATTTCTAATGTTACGGAAGTTGGCTCTCACCTTAAAGGATCCAGCCATGCATGGTGGCTCATGCCCGTAATCACAGCAGTTTGGGAGACCAAGGCAGGAGGATCACGTGAAGTCAGGGCTTCAAGACCAGCCTGGGCAACATGGTGAAACCCCATCTCTACTAAAAATACAAAACTTAGCTAGGCATGGTGATCTAAGCTACCTGGGAGGCTGAGGCAGGAGAATCAGTTGAACCCAGGAGGCAGAGGTTGCAGTGAGCCAAAATTGTGCCACTGCACTCCAGCCTGGGTGACAGAGTGAGACTCTGTCTCCAAGAAAAAAAAAAAAAGGATCCGAATGATTGACACAGATTGGATATGTTATATCTTCGAAGTACTTTCCTCTACACATTATTAATGGTATGGAACTAAGCAAGCAAATTAAGGACGATTTTCACTCACCCTGCTATCTTCTATCCTACACTCACTCTGCTGTATTGTATTATATATATATATGTGTGTGTGTGTGTGTGTGTATGGGAGTATATATATGTATATACATGTATGTTTATGTGTGCATTTATGTGTGTATGCACACACACTAATAATTTCTTAAGTTTCTAAACTAGAGATTGCTTAGTGAACTTTACTAATTCTGAGAACCAAAATTAAACTGTGTGTCAAATCTTATGAACCATTTGGAAATATATTATTTTGCTTAGCTTTAGAGGATCACATTAATCTTTTAGAAAAGTCACAAAGCAGCATTCTAAAACACAAAGTACAATAAAGGTCTTCAATGAAATTTAAAAGAGAATAATATTTTGTATTTTGTTTTTTAAGTTCAGAGGTGACTTTCAACAGAACTTCAAAACCAAATTGGGGAACAATGAACATAGAACTGTTCTTTTTAATCATGAGCAAAATCTATCACACATGTTCTTTCAAGTAAAGTTTATTAGAAAGAAACTGCTACTAGAGAACCACATGTTAACTCTGACTTGGCAAGGTCAGGCCAGGGCAATAAACCCTTGAACCTTACAAATATGCAAAGCTGACATAAATAACAAATGAAATGCAGCCAGGTATAACACTTTGGCCAGTTGGATGTGAGGCAGATACCAATTCCAGGGAACAAGAGCCTGTTGATTTGTAAGGAAAACCCGGTCTTACCCTCTTTGTTCACTGCCCATTAGTTTTGCATCTGGGGGTCACTTTGCTCCTTCCTGCTGAGGCAAAACCTAATAAAAGTGATTCTGCTGCATTCTCTGCCAGTGGCCCCATGTTATAGCTCACGGGCTGTTGGTGTGGTACATTGGACTTAAATAATATAGCATGTTTTTATAAAGGAACACAGGGCCTTGGGTGGGATGAACATAAGGTATTTTTTGGATTTTAAAGCCATTTCTAAGTGATGAGTATTGGGATCCTCTCTAGGAAGAAGTTAGCTCTGTGATAACTGCAGAATCAGCATAGTGGGAAAGTGGAATATTTGATTCAATTCAATGTAGATAAGGGAATAAACAGCTATGGAGAAGAAAGCAAAAGAACATATATTTTGTGTTTAAAGTAGGGCATTTTCGTCCAATTTTTAATGTAAATGTTATGAAAAGAAATTCAGAAGTTAGCAATCTGGAAGAAATAAAGAGAAAAAAATCTTGAATAAACTGTTCACAATTGAAACTGGAACGTATCGCTGGTGGGGCAATGTACGACTGAGGAGTGAGGAGTGAGATTTGTTTTTGTTTCTATTTTTTTGAGACAGGGTCTTGCTCTGTCAACCAGGCTGGAGTGCAGTGGCATGCTCATGGCTCACTGTAGCCTCGACCTCCTGGGTTTAAGCCATCCTCCTCCCTCAGCTTCCCTAGCAGTTGGGACTAATAGGTCCACCTGGTGCAGATACTATTGGTACCACCATGCCCGGCTAATTTTTGAATTTTTTGTAGTGAAGGGGTTTAACCGTATTGCCTAGGCTGGAGACTTGTATTTTTATTTGCTCAACACTTACTTGTGCTTAAGGAGGAATGTAGAAGTTTCCAGAATTATTATTAAGCTCCAGTGTTAATTTGTGGTACTATTGCTCCTCTTACAGAATGAAAGTCTTGACAGACCTAATTCGTAATGCATTTAATTAAGCAAACACAACCTATCAAACTCATGAGTTGGAAGCCTGAATTCTTCAAGGCTTTTTCTGTGGGGTGTGAATCAGTGTTCTCGGTAATCATGGTGAGCTATCAAGGCCTGTTAGACTAAAGCAGTCCTTTTAAGTAGTCTTATTGAAAGGGAAAATGTTTCTTAGGAGTTACACTAGAAGTGGCCAACTACAGGATAGTGATTCTCTTTTTAAATCAACATTGTCTTTGCCAGTAAGGAACAGTATAAGGACTATGTCTAACTCTTTTTTAGGGGGAAAACTATTTGACTACCTGGTAGAGGAGGAAATAGTTGATTTCATTGCCCATGTTGATATTATATAAAATTTTTGAATTTTGATAATTACCTGTGGAATAAGATATGAGCTTGTAAGTACGGTGAATTTTTCAATATTTGTTTAAATAGCTTCACAATTTAGCTCTGATTGATTTTTAAGTAACTTAGAGTTGGTTGAATTTAGTTAACCATAACTTTACCTTTTTGAACACAAATTTACAATAATATTTAACATGAGTAACAAAAGGAAATATGATCCAGTATCTGAGGTGAATTCTAAAAAATAGTTTCCCCAAAATAAAGACGATGGCAGAGTTCATAGTGGAAATCCAGGTGATAGATGAATTGAGCACTTTCTCTGTGATTCCTGCTCAGGTCTAATGAGGTGGTGTAGTTGCAACTTCAAGAGAGGGAAGAGAGAGGCAGACTTTGTTTGTTTGTTTGTTTCAATTGGCCCAATTTAACAGGAGTGAAAACACATTGTGATAATAAAGGAAAATATCAATAATGAGCAAACAGAGTGGGGTGAAACCTGTGGAGATTTTCAGAAAACTGGATGACAAAATAATGAGAATCCACTGCCATTGTTTTCTGATTCATATACTTCCTTTGACTTTTAAAAGTGCACTATGTATTCTCTGGTAATGTCAGTGGCTTTTTCCATGGAAATGCAACTAGTAGGCAGCCTTGACTTTTGAAGTACAGAATAATCTAAATCTGTTCAAAACCTCCGTTTTTTGAATTCTATATAGATGCTCCCTTGAAAGCACATAAAAACAGCAACCCACTGCAGGAGATGATGGCTCACGATGTTCTCTGAACAGCTCATTTTTAATGTTTATTGTGTTTTTTGGTTGGGCCAGGTGGCTATCATTTTATTTTATTTTATTATTATTATTATTATTATTATTATTATTATTATTATTTTGAGATGGAGTCTCACTGTGTCGCCCAGGCTTGAGTGCAGTGGTGTGATCTTGGCTCACTCTAACCTCCACCTCTCAGGTTGACGGCATTCTCCTGCCTCAGTCTCCCAAGTAGCTGGCACTACAGGCACCCGCCACCACACCTGGCTAATTTTTTTGTATTTTTAGTAGAGACGGGGTTTCACCGTGTTAGCCAGGATGGTCTCTTATCTCCTGACCTAGTGATCCGCCCGTCTCGGCCTCCCAAAGTGCTGGGATTACAGTCGTGAGCCACCGTGCCTGGCCCGGCTATCATTTTGTGGTCTTTGGTCTAATCCATGTGCATTGTGAAGACCAGGTTCATAGACTGGCAAACCAAATTCTCTCTTCTGTTTTCTTTGATTTGGTTGGTACAGTTATTTTACAGTTTGAAACGGAATGCATTTAGGAGGTGGGAGTATGAGTATTCCAATTTGCCATTAGGCTGCCCTCTTCTTTGTTATCTTATACCTGGACCAATTCACACATGAACGGCACCAGCCAGCTAAGTCTTTTGAGATTTCATGACTTGATGCTGCTCTCAAGCTGCCCTTCCGTCCTCAGGCCTGGTGTGGACTAAGTAGCTAATCCACCACTCCAACCTTGACCACGTGAGATTGCTGCTTCTGGGAAAACTGGCTACCTGACAACTTTTAAAGTTTAATGTCAAGTTAATTTCAAGGTATTTTGGCAAAAGTAGAATAGCCTTATTGCTAGCTTCTCTGTTTATTGTAGGTGGGAGGTGACTAGAGAGTGGAGAGCAGCAATTAAGAGGCTCTTGTACAGGAAGTGGAATCATGAAGTATATTACTACCTTATGTATTTTTGGATTCTTGTGGATCCAAGACTGTTGCCTATAAGTCTCAAGGACTAAAGGATTAGGATGTGTAGAAATGCATATATATTACCAAGGAGGAAGGCTTGTTACCCTCGTCTATTCATCTTTAGCCTCAGGGCACATACCCTTGAATTGCATTAAATATTATACGAAAATGTTTATTTAAAGCCCTTTCAGCTGACAGGTTATTAAATGCTAGATCAAATGACAAGAAAATTCAACATCAGACTTGTTAGTGGGTGAGTTAAGGGTGGAATATGTTGATTCCTGTATAAACAAATAGACATGAAAATTTCCTCAACTCCACTTAACCTGCTGAACAGTGGTTCCAAAGAAGGAAAAATGAGCAAAGCAAAATTTTAAAGCCATCCAAGGGCAATCAGAGTTGGCAGAATTTCATGTAATTATGAATAGACTTAGAAGGTATAAACTTAATTTTTACAACAGATGTTTGGCAACTAATTTGAAATAGATGCTTTAGTGTGTAATCCAAGTCAATCACCTCAGACTACAGTATACTGTGAATATTAGCCCGGTCGTTTTTAAAAAATGGCAATAAAAATATCAATAGCAAATAATGAACAGAAAGCAATCTTTTCAATTGCTTCTTTCTACAAAGCAGCTAGTACACTTTTGAAATTTGAGTTCCTATTCTTTATGTGGTTTTAGTCAATTTGTGTTTTTGGAAACAAAAAAATCTCCCTTTAGTCCCATAATAGGTCAGCAGAAATGACATTAATGACAAAAAGCAGTCTTCTAGCAGAAGGTCAGTGGAGAAGTATAATCAGTTTAGAACTCGATGTTGTAACTTACTTGAATGAAAGATTTTTCTTAAGGTGACATTAAGATGAAATATTTAAGATAAACTGGAAGATTTGACTGGAAATTCACAATAGCTCTCTGAAATAGCCTGCCCTGATTTACAGATCCTCAATTTTCAATTTATGAGCTGAGACCAGAGTATACCACTAGAGGATGAGAATAGAGTAGTCATATTAGAGGCAGGTCATATATCCTAAAGACAGACTTTGGAAGAATTAGAAAGTATAATAAAGTGCCTGTCCCTTTAAGACAGGGCCTGGCTCACTGCCAATTTCAAACCTAAAGCATTAGATATTTTTAAAGCCCTTAAAACTGTCACTTTTCCCCTAGACTTTTTGTCATCTCTAAATGAAAAAACAGTACCGGAGAGATTTGCCCGTATTGTTTCCAGTCTCCTCAGGATATTTTTGAAAAGTAAATATTTATTGCTGACAATAATTTTTTGCTGAGGTTAACTAGCACTCCAAGTACAAACTGGGGCATGTGAAAGACAGAGAAAGTCCTCAGACACTTTCTAGTTGCTCATCTGGGCAGGCCTTGCAAACAAGATGACCCAAAATGAAAATTATTAAAATATCTTTATCCTTTCCCAAAGAAGACACTAGAAATTTTTTTTTTTGGCCGGGAGACCAGTCAAAGGATATTGGGGGCTCAAAACAGCTTGAACTTAGGCTAGAGGCCACAGGAACATCAAACACAGAATTAGCAGCACCAGTGGTGTCTTCTCAACCTCTACATTCCTTGAGCTACATGAGGAGGATTTTGACAATGTGGTCACTAAAAGGACCCTTCCTCCCTGAATGTCTCCTCTCCTTTGGCTTCTGTGGAGAAACTTCCAGAACACAATTATTTAGTAAATACTCTGTGCTTTCCTGTTGGATATTAAAAGAGATCTAATCACCTCTCCCAAATATTTTGCTGACAACTTGCTTTGTGGGACGTTTGGGGTTTCACTTTTGAGAAAATTGTTTTATAATCAGGGAAGTTAGGAGAAGACAAAGTTAAACAAGTTTCTCCAGTGCAGATTTTCTCAAAGAGATTCATACATACCATGAGCCTCAAATCCTAGTGAATTCATTTAGTGTTACTGTGGGTGCCACAGAAGGCTGCCTCAGAGAAAGGTATGGCTGGGCACTCAGTAACAACTCAGTTTATGTAGGAAGCAACTGGACCCACTGATTTTTAGTCAAGATTGTCAAAGATCACAGAAATACATTTCCAGATTTTCAACACCCAAAGAGCTTGGAAGTCAACTGTTGGGAAAGCTACTGGGGTAGGGCGGAAGTGCATATCTTCCCAGTCACTTCTGATTCAGGGGAAGAAAGACAATAAGAGTGTCACGGCTGAAAGCATTTTAGAATGTTTCTTTTTTCTTCTCTTTTTTTTTTTTTTTTTTTGAGATGGAGTCTCGCTCTGTTGCCCAGGCTGGAGTGCAGTGGCATGATCTCAGCTCACTATAACCTCCGCCTCCCGGGTTCAAGCGATTCTCCTGCCTCAGCCTCTCAAGTAACTGGGACTACAGGTGCCCCCCACCACGCCCAGCTAATTTTTTGTATTTTTAGTAGACATGGGGTTTCATCGTGTTAGCCAGGATGGTCTCGATCTCCTGACCTCATGATCCACCCACCTCAGCCTCCCAAAGTGCTGGGATTACAGGCTTGAGCCACCGCACCCAGCCAGAGTGTTTCTCAAAAGGCAATTGAATACTAAAAATAGCATCAAAAAGTTCCAAGGTGGAATAGGTTTTATTTTATTTTTATTGCCAAAACTCTAATAACGTTTGTCTTTTTGCAATCCATAAAATTCATCAATATCTACATTAATTAATTAACATTAATTAATAAATTGCTTTTATTTACTAAATCATTCTTGGTTTTTAAAAGATTGTTGAAGAAATCTTCATCAATCAGTGCCTAAATATGTCTTTTGTGTCATGCCTCGGAAACCTGTAGTGTTATGTAGTGGTGATGACCTTGCACCTGTCGATATAAAATGCTTGGGGTTTGGAAATAGGGATCAAGATGACAAAATCTGTATTAAAATCAGCAAATATTACTGTTGCTATGACCTTAAGCTGTCCAGTCCTTTTCTTTTTCTTTTCTTCTTCTTCTTCTTCTTTTTTTTTTTTTTTGAGACAGAGTCTTGCTCTGTCACCCAGACTGAAGTGCAGTGGTGCTATCCCAGTTCACTGCAACCTCCGCCTCCCAGGTTCAAGCAATTCTCCTGCCTCAGCCTCCCAAGTAGCTGGGATTACAGGCATGCACCACCATGCCTGGCTAATTTTTGTATTTTTAGTACAGATCAGGTTTCACCATGTTGGCCAGCCTGGTCTCCAACTCCTGACCTCAAGTGATCCACCTGCTTTGGCCTTCCAAAGTGCTGGGATTACAGGTGTGAGTCACCACGCCCAGCCAGCTTTTGTGTTTCTTTCCCCTGGTTCTTTATCTTCCTTTTGCTTCCAAATTATGGATCTTCTTAAAAAGCAAAGTCCTTCGCCTTTCCTAGCTTTCTCGATGACTGTATCTGATCTTTCACATGTGACCTTTATATAGATATGTATATAATCTAGAAAATAAAGCAGTTGGATGGTTACTTCCCAGACCCACTTCCAAAATTGAAATATCATATTTTTTTAATATTATGACTTCCAAATTTAAATATCTGGGCCTGTTATCATTCCTGAGCTCTGATCACAAATTTCCAAATTCCGAATTGATATGTCTGCTTGTGGGTTCTCCTCTCATACACATCAGTTCTCACAATGAGCTTGACCCCAAGACTAATAAAAAGTCTTTCCTATTTTCTGTTAGTGGTCTCATATCTCTCTTTCTACCCATTTAAATTAGTCTTTAAACACTGATGATTTTTCTTTCATTTGTTTTCTTCATGATAAGTGGGAAAATTGTACTTTGCAACCAGCCTAATGACTACTTGAATCCTGGAATGCCAGTTACTAGAGGCATGACCTTGGGAATGATATACTATGTTGGTTGAAATAATAAAACATATTAAAAGGCAAGAATTCAAGAAAGCATACAATCTAGTATTCCATGAACGAAACAGAAAAAATATCATGGGAATAAGGAGGACAGCTTGGTCTCACCAATTACTAGATGCATGACTTGGGAAAGATATACTATGTTGATTGAAATAATAAAACATATTAAAGGCAAAAATTCAAGAAAGTATATAATGTAGTATGCCATGAACAAGACAAAGAAAATGTCATGGGAATGTGGAGGAAAGCTTGCTCTCTCCCCTGAACTTAGGTGATCAGCTTTGCTATTTCAGTTTAGAAGTTTGTCAAGTTAAAAAAAATGGCATAGATAAGAAAGATGGTATGTTGGGTGAGGAGACTTTCGTGAATGAAGTTATGGAGGTGGGATTCTACACAACCTACAGCAGATCCTTAAACAAGGTCTGTTTTTTAACAGTATTTTATTATAATGTTGATGAGAAAAATAATCAATACTTGCCCAGGGCCACCATCTGTCTGGAATCTGCATGTTTTCCCCAGGTCTGTGTGGGTTTTCTCCAAGTACTCTGGTTTCCTCTCACATCTCAAAACTGTGCCCACTAGGTTCACTGGTGTGTCTACATGGGCCCAGTGTGAGTGAGTGTGGGTATGTGGATGAGTATGCCCTGCGATGGAATGACATCCTATCCAGGGTTGGTTTCTGCCTTGTACCCTAAGCTGTGGGGGATAGGCTCTGGCCATCCAAGACCCTGAATTAGAATAATTGGGTTAGAAAGTGAATTAATGAGTAAATACATTCATCTACAATAATCATAGAGATCCTTGACAATAAGCAATGCGGTAAGAAAGTGCTAATGGAACTCATCATATTTGTGATTGTTTTGGAACTGCTTGATGCAAGGACATGCCCCTTTCAATTTGCACTTTACGAACATTTATTCCTTGTTTTAACCACCACCACTACAACCACTGTCATTTACTGATTCACCAAAAATTGGGTAAATAATTATCATACTCATTTTTATTACTCATTCTTAAATGTATGTGTAGCTCACATTTATTTCAATGTCTAATATTAGAAATGTTTTGAGTCTTTACTTAGAAGTTTTGTGATGTTTTTGTGACTAGAAATATATTATAGAAACTAAACTCTTTTTTGTATCGATTAGCCTATGGTAAAATTGGTTTTGTTATATTGTTTTGCTTAAAGTTGCAGTTTCCAAGAGCCTACCACTGACGTTAAGTGAGAACTTACTGTGTTCAGGGGACAACAAGGAGACTTGTATGGCTGAACAGGAAGAAAATATTTTGAAATGTGGTTCGACATTTGAATTGTCTTAGATTATTATCTTTGAACCTCAGGTCTAGGTATTTGCATCTTGAGACAAAGTGGCTTGAGGATTTTGAGTAACAGAATAATTGAATAGTGTATTATTAAACATACATTACACCTAAGTGAGAAAATTTCTTTGTGAAATAGAAGACAAATTGAAAGCAAGAAGAAGAGAATGAATACAAAAGAAATTGAGGACAAGAGGGCAATGGGAAGTGAACAGAAAATGGGAATAGGAAAATGATTTGGCAAGAACTCTAACAATCTGAAGGAAGACTTGAATTGGGTCAAGCTAATTTGGACTGGGAGTCACTAACTTAATGAATATGTATCTGTTTTATGCCCTAAGAAGTGTAGTAACTCTGATTGGCTGTCCAATGTGTGGGCTGAGGTGATGGGCTGGTAAATGTTCAATCAAACCTTGTTGAATAAACAAATGGCTCACTAAGGTCACAGTCAAATTCAATCAATCTGAACTCAGCAATGTTCTGAATATGCATTTTCATGCACTCAAAAGGTAGTTAATATGGCGCTTTTAAAACAAAAAGTAAATTATTAGCCAAACATAATAATTGTACTCACTGAGAAGTGGTCCACAAATGGAAAAGAGAAATATGATGAAAAGATTTTATTAGATTATGCAAATTGACAAAATTAGGGCAGTTTGGAAGAGTGCAACCTGACTCTTTTGTGAGCTGTAGGGGGCTCTTTCTGCTGTAAGAATGACCGGAGAACCATCTGCTTGAGGGATCCTATAAAAATTGCCATGGATCATTTAGTACTTCATGGTTCTAGCTTGCTCCATTCTTGCAATCAGAAAAAGAACTGAGCTATATGCAGGTAAGCACGCACAATGTGATTACTCACTTAATACTAAAAACTGTATTTCATAAAAATTGGAAGGGAATTTGAAGGTCAGCTAGCCCCACCTTCTGTATCCCCAGCATTACAGAGTGAGGAAAAATGGACATAGAAAAATTGTCAGACTCGGGGGCAGACTAGTGTAAATATTTATCTACTAGACTATGATTTCTCTGAAAAGATTCATTGGCCATTCATGTTATGTTTGAATAATTGTAAACCTTGTCAAAAGTTAAAGTTTTCCCTAAAACATGTTAAATAAAGTGGCAGGCCACGTGACTGTAAAACACCTTGAGTGCAGTAATCATGTTCAGAAAATGCTGCTTTCCGTAAGTACTTGTTGAATGAACGAATGCTCTTTTTACTCTGTAAATGAGAAGACTGAAACAAAACAATGCTAATCATTGTCGATAGAGTTGAAGACATGAGATTCTTTATTCTTTAAAAATATTGGCACATATATTACAACTTTTTTCTTCTAAACAGTGAATCACTTTTACGATTGATTACTTAGTTTATTCTCTTAACCACTTGACTACTCAGATGATTGAATTAATTAGATTTAATTATGATATGTATACTCCATAAGCTCCTGTTGAAGCCCTACTCTTTGGTTATTAACCCAAAAACATTCCCTTGCCTTTGGAATTTAAAATTGTTTACCATTTTCCTTCTGGCACAATGTATTCCATTTTTAATAACTCGAGCATGAATCATATTTAGAGTCAGTACCTGTCTTTACTTTGCAATGTTTTAAGAATTTGAGAGGAATTCTGATTCTTGCCTTGACATGGGAAATAGGTGAGAGTTTTCCTTTCCAGGCAGAGCAGGGATTAGACATGGCTATATCTGTTCTTTCAGGGAAGATCCTGCCATGCTCCTTCCCGCTAAAGGAGCCTCTTCCTGAAGATTAGGAGATAATGCATCTGGAATAACATGAGCTCATCCAGGTTGGTGATTTATCTGAAAATCAAATCCTAATAGTCTCATAGTCCATCTGGCTGCACATACCTTTGGATAAAGTTGAAATATCTATCACGACACAGGGCTAACAACTTTGAAAATGGGAGAGAAAAGGAAAGTTCCATTTTTCAGTTGGAGCTAAACATTCCTTTGCCTCTGGTGGTGTGTTTTTCTTTCAGCAGCCTGGAGAGTGCTGTTGGCAGAAGCCTCTTTGGTGTGTTTGTTTCTCCTGTGGGTACGTGTGCTCAGCAGGCCCTTATAGGTGTGAACAGAATGCAGATCTAGTAGAGGCACTGACTGAAGCGAAAATGTTAAGGGTGTGAAAACATGAGTCTAGAGATTGAGGAGATTAGTCATTTGACATTGGTTTCAGGAAGAGCATCTCTATCCTGGGTTATGAGCCCATTCGTGGAAAAGCTGAAGAGTGTGGTAGAGCAAAATGTTTGATGTTGGGTTAATGGATAGTTAACAGTGCAAGATAGAAGCAGTCAGTTTAGTACTAATTAAATGCCTGCATGCTGATGTAAAACTGACTATGGTTCAAGATCAGGCTTTGCCACATGCCAGATGTGTGACTTTGATCAGGTTACTTGCCCTCTCACTTCTTATAACATGAGGGTGAGAACAGAGCATATCTCATGGGATTCCTGTAAGCATCATATTGGATGATGCTGTGTGACATAAATGAACAACAAAGAATCTACAAAAAGTAAGTACATAATAAATAACTATTGATCAAACCGAATTGATAGCCTGTTCTGTTGAGAACATATTTCTGAAGGGTTTGTAGAATTCTTTTTAAATATTAAGATTTTAGAAAGCCCTAAATGGGTCAAAAACCTCTAGACATTATTGACGGGTATGAAACTTGGTGTAGCACACTTGTGGAGGACAATTTGTTGATACAAATCAAAAGGCTTAGCCAAGTGTATACACTTTATTTAAAAATTTAAATTTTGATACTTACCTTGAGGAAATAATCAGAAGTATAAACAAAGACTAAATGTAAAATATCTGTTACAATGTGTTTTTCCCATTACATGGCAGGCGGCAAGTACTATTTGTATAATAGTGAAAATCCAAAAACAAAGTTCAACACAGTATAATGGGATTTATATATACATATATTTAAAACTGTTAGCAATCTTGGTTCAGAATCTTTCACAAGGAAGTGTTTTTAATATATTATTAAAAGAAGAAAAACATTTACAGAACAGCACATATTCTATGAAAGCAACAGTTTCCAAATCTAGCAATATATACGCCAAAGTGGTAGAAGTCACTGGCTGGATAACTTTTAATATAGTTATGTTGAAATGTAAAATTACAGACTTCCTAACAGCCTGGTTGACTAATCCAAAAATGCAATTATTAAAATGACAAATAAAATCATAACTATTGTTTAAAAGTTCTCAAAATTTTCTTTCTTTCTCTTACTCTCTCTCTCTCTCTTTCTTTCTTTCGAGATGGGGTTTCGTTCTTGTTGCCCAGGCTGCTGGAGTGCAATGACTCAATCTCAGCTCACTGCAACCTCTGCCTCCCGGGTTCAAACTATTTCCCTGCTTCAGCCTCCCGAGTAGCTGGGATTATGCATGGGCCACCATGGCCGGCTAATTTTGTATTTTTAGTAGAGACAAGGTTTTTCCATGTTGGTCAGGCTAGTTTCAAACTCCCGACCTCAGGTGACCCACCCGCCTTGGCCTCCCAAACTCCTGGGATTACAGGCATTAGCCACTGCACCCAGCCGAAATTTTCATTTTTGTATTGATCTTTATGGATTTAAATTTTAGCTGAACAAAATACAAAGATGCATCACTTCCGTAAGGGTTAAAGTCTTAGCAAGTATTTTAAAGATGTTTCTAGAAATATGAATAATTAAAAACTATCTCATAGACTATCCTGGGATGTTTCTTGGTGCCTAAAAATAACTTCAGCTGCCAGATCATTCAACTGGTATCAGAGTTTAGTGAACATCTGATAATTTTCTTAAGTTAATGGTATTTGTCATCTGTAGCAGGTGAATGATATTCCCCAAATTCACTTTCTAAAATTTATATTTTTCACTAAAATTCCTCAATAATTTTATGAGGA
This sequence comes from Rhinopithecus roxellana, assembly GCF_007565055.1. Classification (NCBI taxonomy): domain Eukaryota; kingdom Metazoa; phylum Chordata; class Mammalia; order Primates; family Cercopithecidae; genus Rhinopithecus; species Rhinopithecus roxellana. The sequence goes on from NC_044553.1 coordinate 23,559,592, forward strand.
AATACGAAAATCACAATAGACTAATTCTTTGCCTATGAGTTAGAAGTCAGGTTTAGATAAATTTATAAAAGATAGTGAATCATCACTTTTGTGTGATTAGAAATTACCTGGCTTCAGACCAGAATGGGAGAAACCAAAAAATGGAAAACTCCAACTTCCTCCTTCACCCCAACATCACAAAAAACAAAAAACAAATCATTCTCAGCCATGAATTATAGAAAGTGACTGTTTTTAAATGGCCTATCTAGCTATGTATTACATTTTAATTTCTTTTGGAAACAGGATATTTATATACGGGTTTTAAAAAATAAGGCTCTGAGGTTTTGGTGCCTCAGAAAGATTCTCAATTGGTTGTTTGCTATGGTTTTTGGCCAATTACCAAAGAATTATTTGGTGGGTGTGGAGAACAGCCTTTAATTAATTTTCAACTGTAATGTAGAATCCCATGCAGCTAAAATTTAAACAAACATAAGCATCAATTGTTCTCTAGATCACAGAATTTATTACCTTCTACCAGCCATCATGAAAAGATACAACGTGTTTGCATAGTGTCTGCAGGACACCAAAGGGGCTAATTTTTTGTTTAGATACTACATGCAAAACATGACTTCATAAGTGGACCGCGGCAACTTTTCCTAATGTCATGCCATGTCTAACCGGTGCTTAACAAGTAGATCACAGCCCAGCAAATCGTAGCCCACTTTGTATAGTTGTAGAGATTTTGTGACTCCAGATTATTTACCTGTCTGACCTCTGTCAACTCTTCCAGTGACTGTTGTGTTAATTTTGTGCAGATTGGTACTTCTAATGCTTTAAAAATGCCAGACTTCCATTCCAGTGTACTCTAGATCTAAACTGCTCTAGGCCTGCCCGGTCTGTTTTCTAGGTTACGTAATGATGCTCTTGATGATCCATTGAGACACACGTTTTAATCCTTAGGAGAAGAGCTTGATTTGGGATTACATACAATTTCTCACCTTGTTGACCTTGTTGAAGTTAGAAGAGCTCTGAGACTATCAACAGAACTCGAAGTCCTGACCTTGTGACATGCCTTCCAATTCCGTGTGCTGACATATCACAATAAAAATACCTTGAATGTCTAGATGCAACACATGAGATGTAGACCACGGAAATCCTGACTTCAAACAGGAATCCAAATTCTGTGTAAAACTGAAAAATTATTTATCAAATGTGCTTGCATAATCAGCAATCATAAATGTGGAAGCAAACAAGGTTAAACATTATGTTACAGCTGCAAATTGGAAGCCACTCTATTACATGCAAACAAATAACATTCCTTGAACATCCCATAAACATCTCCTGACATACCATTTCTGCTAGTACAACACTGAGAGACCATATGTGCATAAACTGAGGGTGAAGTGTGTGTCAGAAGTTGGTTCCCTGGGACGATCTCATTTGGGGAGACAATGTGATCATCTCTAGTTCACGGAGCTTGAGCTCCATTCCGTAGTCATGCTGGCCTTTAAGAGCCTTGCGGTTCAGCATCTCTGCCATAAAGTGGGAGAGCTGGCATTCTTTAGGACCTGGGGGAGTTGTTGTGTTCCACTGGAATGTGTTGAATGGCTTGTAAATTAGAGTCCCTAATGAAAACTCGCTGGTGTCCAACTGCAGCAATCATCTGGTTAAAATCAGGCAGTAATTCCACTAATTTTACTGCCCTTCTCCCAGCCCTCAACGCCTCATTTAGGAAAAAATGTTTATGTTCCCCTCAAAACACCTGCGTTTTAACTTCAGTCCCCAAAGCAATTATAGTTTTTATTTTATTTTTTAAGTCTCCCTGTTATGAATGAAGCCTTCCCCCCATTTTTTTTTTTTTTTTTTTTTTTTTTTTTTTTTTGTAAAATGCAAGTAAATAAAATCAATCTTGAAATCGTCAACTATGGATGTTCTAAGTTGTCATTTGTGTGTGTATTCCCAGAGCCCAGTTCTGCAGCTGTTGCCCAGACCCCTTTGGTTATTTTTCAGAAAACGATAGCAAAAACTTTCCCAAAGAAATTTACATTGTGGCTGAGTTCAGATTTGAAGGCACAACGGTATGACTGCCACTTATCCAATTTAAAGCCTTCCAAACAGACTGTGGTTTTTATCAAAATTTAGTTCCACTAAGATTCTCCACACTTTTCTCAGTTTAACATCACTAAGAAAAAAAAGGTGTTCTGATACTCAAGGAAAAGGAAGTTCTATGGCAAATGTTGGAAAGATAGTATGGAAGTCTGTGGAACTCTCTTTTGTCAGAATGGATTAATAGAACATTCCCTGGCAGAGGAGTTTTTCTGGTTTCAACATGTTTAAATTTTCTGAAAATAAGGTGAAAAACTTCTCTCGAAGTTAGATAAAAATTCATAACTTTGTATGTTACATTTTATTTCTTGACACAAAACAGAGGGAAAAGAATTTTGAGTAACATATACACAACTCTCTCTATTTGTCTCCAAAGCATCACCTTTCCCCCAACCTCCCTCCACCCGATGTCTGGGAAACATCTGTGAGCAGGGTAGGCATTCTGGGTAATGACATGCAAATGAGCCCACCAGTTAACAGAATTTCCTTGTCCAATAATGGAATTGGACCAACATGCAGGTTTTTAAATTGGAGCCAGGCTTGCCCAGGCCAGATGTGCAAACAAGAGCACGTGTTCCTGGCTTTAGGGATTGGAGCAGCAGTGCCCTGTGGGGGAGGGGTGGAAGATGAAACCATGTGACAGGCTGGCAAAGAAAGAACCAGAAATGACTCCATAGGCTCTTGTGGGTTGTCTGCCTATCAGTCATGTTTAGGTATTCATAAATATCTGCTAAGTGGGGTTGCCCCCATGATACCTCCCTGCCCTGTGTTCCCCAGGCCTGCCAGCTCGGCTGAGGGAGGGTGTCTGCCCTGGTCTGGGTATCAGAGGCTTGCTCTTCCTAGAGTCCTGATAGATGCGCCCATTTCCAGAGGCAACTTGAGGCACTTGGGTTATCAGGAGCCTACAGAGTTCCTCTTTTCCTCATTTACCCTCATGAAACACAGAACGGGGAGCAGACTGAACTCCTGTCTCTGAGGCCACCCATTGGGCATCTTTAGAAAGATCTGGTTGCCACAACTAACCATGAAGGTCCAGAATCCCAACTGCAGTCCCTTCCAAGTAAGAGGCAAGTTGGTTGGTACCTGGTGCTTCCCACCTAGAAAACTAAACTGATGCCATTAGCTCTGTAACAGTAAAAGGGAATTAAAGTGGCTGTTGAAAGATTAAAGTAACTGAGCAAGGAAACACCAAATGAGCGTAAACCAAAATTTGGCTTTTTCAAAATGGCTTGAAGGAGAATTTCAAAGCTTTTCTTGTTTGAAATGAAAAGATATCTTACTATTTTTTTAAAAAAATGAAAGCCAGCAAAGTATTACATTATAGATGTCGCAATTAATGATCATCATCCAACCAAAGCTCATTGAGGATCAGAAAATGAGCAAACATTTGGATATACTTCTCAAGGATGATGGATATATTTAACTGACGGCTATTGAATTTATCAGGGTCAGTTAGCATAATGAAAACATATTTTATTAGGCTGTTAAAAGGATAAATTGTTTTCATATTTATTCATCTGTTCCCAAGGCTAATTTTGGGGTTTTTAAAACATGCTTTTCATGTTCTTAAAATGAACAGCTAAATAAATAAAGCATTAGTTTGAAAACAGAAGTAGCCACCACAGATATAACATAGCACTTTTCAGTACAGGCCTAAGTAATGATTTTCTGACTTGATGTTCATCAACCACAGTCACCAGAATTCCCAAGCTAATAGAAAATAAATAAAAGTAAAAATACACTTTTATTATATAAAAGTAAGGGAAAAAAAAAACCCAGCTGAGGTCAGGTTGATGTTTTTTACATGAAACACAAAACCAATATAATTATATTTATGATTTAAGCTGAGAACACTTGCTTCAACTCAATGCTAAGTACATTTTCATGGTCTGAAGAATACGAGGAATCTGGAAATGCTCCAGTTTATTTGCTTGTTTAAATAAACAACAACATTCTCAATTAAGATGGGAGTCCTTAAATACTGGCTCCCAAAGCATGTTTTGGGTTGTAGACACTTTCAGAGAGGAGACACTGTCAGAAGGGGCAATATCCACTTTGCCATTTAACAGTGGAGGTTATACGCTCCTACACACTCTTCATCCTGAGCCCAGGATTAGCAAATAGTCCTAATGTAGTCGAGTTCAGAGGGTGCTTAGAAAAGATTGCTAAGCTATGGTTCCCGGGATTGTCCTAGGCCTGTTGGTGTTTGTTATGTCTCTTCTTCCATTTAATAGTCCTGATTCCACATGCATAAAATCAAGCCCAGATTCAATTTGATACTCACCCACACTCCAGTCCGTCTGCTGCAAGTTCCCTCTTTGTATATTATAGCAAGAAAATTGTGCCCCGATTTTTCTTCAATTAGTTTATTCTCAGCTTCAATCATTGGCTCTTCCCACTCCCTGCTCTTTAAATGCTGATCGTTTTGATGGTGCTGTTCCCAGGTGTGTTCACTTTGTAGTCTCTCAGTAATTTCAATACATTCATGCCTGTGATTATCACCTGTCTCTTCAGCTCTGACACTGCTGTGTAAAACCAGTCTTGTATTTTTAGCTGTCTATAGGTATCCTGTTTGGAGAATCCATAGGTATCTCAGACTCACTGCAACTAAAAAATACATTTTTTTTTTTTTTTTTTTTTGAGACGGAGTCTTGCTCTGTCGCCCAAACTGGAGTGCAGTGGCCAGATCTCGGCTCACTACAGGCTCCGCCTTTCGGGTTCACGCCATTCTCCTGCCTCAGCCTCCCGAGTAGCTGGGACTACAGGCAAAAATACATTTTTTTTTAATGTCATTCGGCAACATCGCTTCTTTTTCTTGTCCTCTTTTGATTAAGGAAGTCACTCTCCACTTTGACTCCTCATCCTTTACCCATCACATGAGTCAAACACTAAGTACCATTGCCTGTGCCTCAGAACCATTTCCAAAATAAGCCCTCCTCCACTCCATGCACATACTCTCACTGCCCTAAACTAGGTCACATCATCTCTTGCTCTGATAGTTGCAACAGTATTTCTCTCACTCATTCTCTCTTTCTCAGTTAATGCTCTATAGCATGACCAGGTGTTATTTTGTTTTCCCTAAAAAAAACCAATGGATAATGTCTCTGGAGAAAAATATCCATTGATCCTTTCTGCTGCTTACTGGATGAGATGCAGATTCTTTACTGCATCATCAGAACATAATCTTTCTTTTCAGCTCCTCTCCTGCCACCCCTAACCTGAACCGTCATTCACCACATTGATGTCTTCCTTGTCCCTGTCCTCCTGGCACACTGGGTCTGCACATCTGTGTCTTGGCACATATTCTTCCCTCCTTTTTGTCTTGAAGTAGTCTTAGAGTTCAAAATAACCAAAATCCTTCTTTGGTAAAAAGGTCTTAGAGGACAGAAGTGAAAGTTTGTGTAGTATAATATCATTGTCAACTATGCCATAACATTTTGTAGTAGCTACTTACTACAGATAGTAAGATAGTTGATTATTGGTGGAAGAAATATTGGCAGAATTATCCTTCAGGCTTTATCATGGGGAAGTGAAAGAGCAGCAAGTTTCAATGTGAAGTAAGTTGGCTTGGAGGTCTCAAATACAGAGTTCTCTCTATGCCAAGAAAAACACATGAGAACTGCACATAATTGGCCAAAGAAGACAACTGGATAGGAAACCCAAGTGATGGATACAAGAAGAGTTTGTCAATATGCAAGGACCTGGAAGTTGATCCCTGACACATCTAGGCTATTACAGAATCTGGCATCTCTCTCCACACTGCGGTAGCAGCAATCTAGGCCACAATTTACATTTTACATTTGTGTTAGCTCCTGGAATTGGGTAGGGGAGGTGTTAGACTCATAGATTAGAGAGAAACAGACCGAGCAGCAGTAGTAGAAGAACAGGCAGGCATGCAAAATGTGCAACAAAGGGCAGATAGAAGTATTGCTTCAGCTTTAAACCAATGTGTGTGTAATTAACAGCTCCAATTCATGATTTAATTTCCCCAACCTATTACTCTTTATTGCAAACCCTTCATGGAACATTGTGAATTGGCTCTGAATCAGAAAGATGGTTCAAGATGGGCCTGACATAGTTTCCTTCGGTTTCTGGAATTAACTTGGTGCTGATGACAGACAGTACCCCAATAGCAAAGTTGAAATCCCCTCTGTTCTTCAGCAGTATGTATATTCAGGAAATTACCTGAACCACCTAGTCCTGTCCTGTTAGTATAACACTGCACGGGGGACCAGCAGGTTCACTTTGAGAATGGTGACTTCTTTCCTGTTCAACTGCTAGTCTCTCTATCCAGACCACCTACACTTGCCAATTAGCAGGAATTGAAAAGGGATTCATGCTAAATGAATATCTAGATTTGGCTTCATTTCACATTGTAGTTGTAACTTTTAGATGGGTACAACTTCCAGTACCCTCTAAGGAAATAAAATTTAAACAGAAACAGAAACTAATTCTTCATCTCTAAAGGGAAAATAAGAGCTACACACACACGCACACACACGCACATGCATGCACGCACGCACACACAGAGCAAACCCACCCCCCATTGAATTTTTAAAAACTCTAAGCAATTTGATTGATACAGAGTGGTGGTAGATGCCTGAGAGTGAACATGTTTTCAGAGAGAGGAACAGATAAAATATTGGGATATTATGAAATTCCATGAATGAGTCTTAAATTT